>NC_139513.1:280565631-280624365 GCF_947247035.1 Vipera ursinii | reverse complement strand
AATCCTTCTGCACTTCTTGTCACAGGAGAATGTGTTAGTTTTTTCAGGTTAAAAAAATGTCCCTATTTTTCTCCTTTTGTACCTTTATGTCACTCTTAAGCTTCAAAATACTGCTACCATTTCATGGCAGTAAAGATATGATTCAATGTGATATAACTAACACCTTATCTAAATAGGTGCCAAATTATTCCCAGGTAAAGCTGGGTTTATTTTACCTTCAGTCATTGATACTTATTTGGGTAGTTTGGGGCCAATAACTATCATTCATTTCAATTTATCCTAGAGGTTTGTTTTTATGGGTGTGTGTGTGTATGGAACAGAAAGAGTGCTTTATATACCACCATAAAGAGGAGGAGAAGGAGAAGGAGAGGAAGAGGAAGAAGAGAAATAAAATAATTAAATAAAACAAATTTTTAAAAAATCAACTCTGTTCAATTCAACATCCAGGATTTATCAAATCCAGTGCATACTCGTTTTTCTAAATTTCATTCCTTTGCATGTATAAATAAGAACAAATCTTTATTTTATGATATATGTAGTTTGAATAATCCACTTTTATTTGATTTTTTTTAAAAAAATCTCATTTTGTTGATAGAAAATGGAGGAATCATTACAGATGGGTGAACAGTTTTCTGAGAAGTTCTGCAAATCTGATTGAAACATGTTTAGCTTTCTTTAAAATAATAATAATAAGAATAATTCTGTATCTATGTCACCTAAAGAAGACTTTCCAAATTTATGTCAAAATGTTGTTCTTCCCAGTTCTTAAACAAGTGAAGTGCTTTGGACAAATGACTGTTAACTATAATAATAGTGTGCAGTATGTGGAGAAAAGGGCTTTTTAGACATAAGAGCTGAAGCATTTTTCAAAATAAGCAATATATCATATCAAAATATCATCATTTTCCAGTTTCCCCCCCAGTGAGGGTCTCTGAAATTGATCACTGTGGTCTTCATCCAGCACGAAAGCCAACTTTAATATAGCCAGAGTGAGAATACTCTACTGAGTATCAAAGGGCGGTTGGGGCGGCCTGAAGAAATGGCCTGTCTCCAGATTGCCATCCATTTTGTTCCGAGAAATTAAGAATTATTAAGCTCTGCTTTTAGCTTCCGAGGTAGTCAAAGTTACAATGACCTGCCAATGTATTATTTTGGAAGTGCTGATCAGATCAGGCACAGATGGGCCGCACAGAACTCTGATATTCAGCTTGGAATTGGAAGTGTTATCCCTGGGATGGTAAACAAGTTCATAAGGACTGTAATGAGGCAAAAATTGCTATGGTAACAGACAAAGAACAGTCTGGAAATCAAATTGGAGTCTGTACATGGTGCTGCAAAGGTACTGGAGTGTTGTGTTCTGGTATAATACTTTGGCTTGGCAGGAGAAGGTTTAAATCCACATGTCCTTCACTTGCATTGTATAGCGAACCTTAAATCTATCCTGATGAGATTGCCCCACATTTACATAATATGCAAAATTTCTTTATTATCGACTTGAACATTTTCATGTATTGCTATTACTACTGCATTAGTATCGGGAGCACTGAAGCACTTCTAGGTTGGAAGGATAGAATGGTGACACCACCATTACTCTGGGGACATCCAGTTGGGGGTTCCTTTCACCAAGTTGCCCAACAAAGTGGTACCGATTATCTACATGTGGTCTCTCACTTTCGAACTACTGGGTCTACAGCAGCAAACAGGTCTCAGACATAAGCCTGTCGATGGTCAGCCCAATGTCCTAATATCGTAAGCCACTGCCCTCCTTTATTTATTGCTTAATCTCACCTTTCAAAACATGTGATGTCACGAAGGAGCTGATGGGATTCCAAAATGCATGAAGTTACCACTGAAGGCATCCATGGGGTTTTCTCAAGAGTGGAAAGAGCAGGTCTTCTATCAAGGGAATGTAGGCAATGACCGTTGTACCAGAATATTTGCAGAGATCCTTTCTATCTGTCAAGGAAGTTTGAAATTTGAAGTTTGAGAGCCAGTTTGGTCTAGTGCTAAGTTCCCCAACCAGAGAGGGATAGGGAGGAAAAGAGAGGATAGTTTTGTGGGAGGGAAGAGCAGGTGTGCACATATGTACGTGTGCAAGCACAAGCATCCATTGTTCATGCTAGTGAGGTCGAGAGCACTCATTTGAGCAAATGGGGCTGTGAGTGCCCATGATGCTCACGCAAATGGGGCTTTAAGCACCTGTGGCACTTGCATGAGTGGGGCCCTGAGTGCCCATGACACTTACGTGAGTAGGGCTGTGCACACAAGCCAGCCACTCACATGGACCAGTTGCAGATAGGCCACAGACTGGTAGTGGGCCCTTTTTATTCTGAGAAATTAAGAATTATTAAGCTATGCATTTAGCTTATGAGGTAGACAGGTTGGGGATCCCTTTTTTAGTGTTTAAGGCACTAGGATAGAAATCGGCAGGCTATGAGTTCTAGTGCTGCCTTAGCCATGAAAGCCAGCTGGTTGACTTTGGGCCAGTCACTTTCTCTCAGCCCAACCCACCTCACAGGATTGTTGTAGTGGGGGAAATAGGAAGAGGAAGGAGTATTATATATGTTCACTGTCTTGAATTTGTCATTAAAAATAAAAAGGAGGAAAATAAATAATACATAATACATACAAACTTGTGAAAATAAGAAAAGGAAGACACCTATTTGCAAAATGTCTGGCCTGACTGTCAACAGAGCAGTTTGTTTAAAAAAGTTAAACAAAGCTGGAAGAGACCCTTTAATTAATCTGTGCATTTTTAAAAGAGCAAAGGCAACAACCCTCCCTTGCCCACCCAGGTTCCTTTGTAGATTTTTTCCCCCCTTTAATTTAAAAGAAGGATAAAAGCAAGCCATATTTTACTTGTGGCTAGCATCTTTCTTGCGTGCAGGGATAGAAGAATTCCTTTATGTCCTGACATCTGTAAATTGGCTCTTGAATTCAGTGACTGAGAAATCTTTGTGAATTGAAGTCCGCGCATCTTCAACGTCACTGAAGTTGAGAAACGCTGTTCTACAAGTTGAAAACTAGAACATGAAACATAAAGTCAACAGTCTGGTTTAAAACATGTTAAGATTTAGATGCAGGACTACGAGGTATTGAATTCTGTGTCACAGTAGACATAGTTATGACACACCTGAGTTTGAAAGGCATAGTTTTCACTGTTAGGACCCAGGGCTCTCTACCTTGTGTTGATTCCTGTGAGGAAAAACTACCTCCATCAAAGGAACAGGACTCTACTGTTAACTTACAGCTTAGATCTGAGTAAACTGTATGGTTAACTGCCTCCAATCAAAGGCAGTTTATAATGTAACTGCCTTAAAGGCCAAAAATCTTCCAACAAATGTGGCTATGTTGGGCCAATGTCCCACTGCACCAAATGGAGATCATCCAGGGCTCAAAGCAAAATTTGCAAAGATGTTCAGTTACAAACATTTGCTTTTCTGCTACACTTGATATATAAGCATCATCCCATTTTCTCCTGTGCCCGAGTGTATGAGGAGAGAGGTTTTTTTCCCCTTTTATACAGAATAACAGAGTTAGAAGGGATCTTGGAGGTCTTCTAGTCCAACCCCCTGCTCAAACAGGAAACCCTATACCACTTCAGACAAATGGCTGTCCAATCGCTTCTTAAAAACCTCCAGGTTTTATGCTTCTAAATTATTATTATTAATCTTTAGAATAGCACTTGGTTTGCAATAAGCTTTATTGAAGATAATCTAGGTTATGAATGAGAAAAAAAATAATACAGATGTATTCATTTTATAGATTATAGGGAGAATTGTGAATGAAAATTAACATTGAATCCATGTCACCCAGTCCAGTCATGAAAATACTAAAGCAGTGATCCCTGTCTATCATTGTTTGACATTGTCTCTTTTAACATGTTTATTAGAAGTGCACTTGGCTTGGTTTCCACCACCTTCGTATGATCATCACATGGCTTGAGTTGCAGTTGATCAGACATGGTGTGGCATATCTTGTCCTTACCCAGGGTGAATGCGCATCTCACCCTTCAGTTAAATGTTGACTCATGGCTGCCATGGTAAATCTTACCATCTGACAATGGTTTGGAGCTCCTATGATCCAAATTCAGTCCCATCTGTGCCTTTGGCTTGCTTTGTAAAGTCATAATACACAGTATTGTGAAGCATGGTGAATTGAAGACAGTGAAGAGAGAGAGAGAGAGAGAGGGAGGGAGGGAGGAAGTGCTTAAATTATCTCGTTTATAGCATCAAATGCAATGGAACTCATTTCCAGATCAATGGAAGGGGATTTAACCAGGCAAAGCAAACTATTGCTTTTTTGGAGTGTTTCAAAATTGGAGTGCTATGTCAAGCCCTAAAGCTTTGATAGCTTGCAGACTGACAGGGCACAAGCACAGAAGGGAAATATTCACTGCATTTCAAGGCTTAAGGAGAGGGGGGAAAATGGAAAAGAACTCTCTGCCTTTCCATACTGCACTCAGTGGAAGGGAATAAAATTTGAGCAGCTCTCTATCTTTTTTTTTCTTTTAGAGAGTTATATTCCTTTCTCTACAATTTATCCAGCTCTACAATGTCCCTTTACTCACTTTCCCAGTCAGATATTTGGTCTTCTCAGCCCTTTGTGGTAGGCATAGCCAAGAAATAGAAACAGGAACAAGAACAGGAGCAGGCTCCATTGCTTTAGGGCATAGAACATAAAAATCACAGGGCTGGAAGGGACCTCGGAGGTCTTCCAGTCCACCCCCCCTCTCAAGGCAGGAGCCTTACACTATCCCAATCAAATAGTTGTCCAATCTGTTTTTGAAAACTTCCGGTGATGGAGTACCACAGCTCCAGAGGGCAAGTTATTCTATTGATTAATTGTTCTCACTGTCAGAAGATTTCTCTTTACTTCTAGGCTGGATCTCACTTTAACAAGCTTCCAACTATTACTTCTAGTCCTGCCCTCTGTTGCCTTGGATCAGGGGTCTTCAAACTTGGCCCTTTATGACTTGTGGACTTCAACTCCCAGAATTCTTCAGCCAGCATGCCTGGCTGAGGAATTCTGGTAGTTGAAGTCCACAAGTCATAAAAGGGCCAAGTTTGAAGACCCCTGCCCTGGAAAATAAGTCAATTCCTTCTTGTTCCAAACGTGTTTTTTCAGGAGACTTTGTTTTTCTTTGAAGACGTTTTGCTTCTCATCCAAGAAGCTTCTTCAACTCTGACTAGGTGGTAGGGAATGGAAGGATTTATATTCCTTGCAGACAGCTGGTCGTTTGCATTCTTTTAGAGGATCATTGAGGCCACGTGGAAGTTTACCTGTGTCCTCAGGGTCACCTGAGTAGTGCAAGCGTGTGTGGAGCCTTCTTGGCTGCAGAATGTTTTCTGCCCTGTGTCCCTTCACCGTTGAAGACAGGTGCAGGCTGTTGGGGATGAGTCTGTGTCAATTCCTTCTTCTTTGTGGCAATCCTCAAATACTAGAAGACAGTTATCATGTCCGCTCTAATCCTTCTCTTTGATAGGCTAGACCAGGGGTGTCAAACCACCGGCCTGTGGGCCGGATGCATCATGCAGAAGCTGCACCCACCCCATTGCCGATATGTTGTGTGACGTCACGAGATGTTGCAAGTTTGACATGTCTGGGCTAGGCATACCTAGCTCCCTCAACCGCCCATCAAATGGTTTAGCCTCTAAACTATGTCCCCAGCCCCTGGTTTGTGGACCAGTCCCAGGCTGAAACTGGTGTGCACAAACAAGCAAAGCCCCATCCACAGGATGCAGGCAGCACACAAAACTATGCCTCCTCTGGTCCACAGAAAAACTTTTCTCCATGGAACTGGACCCTGGTGCCCAAAAGGTTGGGGACCTCTACTCTAAACCCCTTACCATCTTTGTGGCTATTATCTGCACTCTTTCTAGGGTCTCAATGTCTTTTTTATTTCATGGACGCAATATTCCAAGTGTAGTTTCACCTGGGCAGTATAAAATGGTACTATCACTTCTTGTGATCCCGATGCTATCTCTCTCTTGATGCAGTCCAGGACTGCATTGATTTTTGGGGAGTAACTGCAGCACATTGCTGGCTCATACTTAATGGTGAGTTCACTAGGTACTTTCTTATGCTTTCTTCTTTCCCAGGAGTGAGTAATCTTTCTCTCTTCCTCTTCTTCCCTTAATAGTTTGTTTATCTCTTGCCCATTCTATTACCCTGCTGGCAAAAGACAGCAGGAGGAAAAATTAAATGCCAAATTTCTCCTCCTAAGAATGTGACCATCCTTGACCTTGAGAGGAAAAATCTAAACCTCAGTATTGTTCCTGGGATGCTTTCTCACAAGCCATAGGGTTGTAAAAGAGTCTCTCCAATTGTAACATTCCTTATCAAACATAGCCATTGCTGCTTTAGGTTTCCTACTACCTGTGCCGGGCAGTCTTTCCATAAAGTATGAAATCATGTTAAGGACGAGGAACCACACACATCCTTAGGTATTGCAAAAAGGCAGCACAGACCATTGATCTTCTTGTCCACACCATTCTTTCTAAATCAGATTTGTAGTGCCCAGCAAAATTATTGTTGGGAACACAAATATAATGCTTTTTTTTTTGAACTGTGCTGCTGATGAAATCATGTGGAATTGACATTACGTGGAGGGAATCTCTCTCTCTCTCTCTCTCTCTCTCTCTCTCTCTCTCTCTCTCTCTGTGTGTGTGTGTGTGTGTGTGTGTGTGTGTGTGTGTGTGTGTGGTGTGCCTGTATGCCCCCTGGTAATTTGTTTGGATAGACAATTTTACCATTGACATATTTAATTTGAGATTTACTCTGTTAAGAGAATTAGTATTGTCTGCTCCTCTATTTAGTTAGCAGAAGAGCTAAAGTATTGTGATGGGAGCCTTTAAAATCTCCTCAATGAAATTAGAGGTCAATATTTTATAGGAAGGACAGTTGCAACAATCCTGCTCAGATTCCAAACTGCTGGCAAATGCTTTGATTGCAATGAGATTTCTGCAAAAGAGGAAAGAGTGTACATTCAAAGCAGAGAGTCATTTCTGTCTTTCTCTTGAAACTAAGCTAAACTGCATGTGTGTACATGCCGCTATTTAGCATGCATGCCAACATATTTTCAGCGCAATTAAAATGGCTGCACTATTTATTCCTTTTCCTGATGTCTCATTCTGATCCACTCATGATGAGATGGCAGACAAGTTCCTGGATGAAGTACCTATCGAATCCTAGGAGATTCTATTTATTACTGCGTCCCAAATAAATTGCCCAACTTGTACTGAACCATATGGAAATGTCTCTGTTGAATTTGGCAGCACATTTGGGTGGAAACCAGGTTGATTTTTGTCCCTCTTTTTTCTTTTTTTCATATCCTAGATTGGCTCAGGCAGAAAGCTCTAACTGGGCAAAGCAATCAGCCCTCAGGACCATAACATTGATTCAGAGGATGCTAACTGGCACAGCACTGCTGTGTGTTAAAAACACCAAGAAGATCCCAAATGTTGGTGAACTCCATTGATTCCTGATGCCCAGGGCTAAAGTCTTCTCTGCAAAAGAGCCAGTCATTTGTTGAGTGTTTAAGAACAAAATGGGCTCTGTGACCATTATGTGAGTGGGTTGCTTGCATCTCAGAATTTAAGATTGTAATGAACCATCTCATTCTTCAAATTAAAATCTTGAACCTCCTGTTTCTAAAATTCGTTTTTGGATCTGTGTTTGTTCTTTGCAAAGGCATTTTTCTTTGCAATGGAACTCATGCCAGAACATTTAAAATAGTTCAGTGATATAGAACAAACAAACCAAGTAAGGATGATTACTATGTGCCCTGGCTGAAGAAGAAAAGCAGGTGGATGGGTGGAGTTAAACATGTCATCAGCTCAGAATCCCTATGTTGTCACAAATGGTCCCTGTTGAATTCTATTGATCCTTATCTGGCATCAATTTAGTACTGAACTTTAGTTGACTAGATTCTTGTATATAGAGGTTCAGCAATAAATCTTCTGAAATACAATTTAACTTAAAAGTCCTGATCCTTTGTGCCTGACAGTGAGTGGATTTTAATGTGTGACTGAAAAATGAATGGAAAATTTAACAGTGAAGTTTACAAAAGTACCTAAAACAACTGTTGTGATTCAGTTCAATTCAATTTCATTGCAGTCATAGACCTGTACAGATAATGAACAAAATGAAATTAAAGCAGAGTTAAAATACATTTGTAAAACAACCTAACTAGTATCTATAAATGTATACAGAATACAACCTATATTAAAGTGTAATGTAAACACTAAAATTATATCAGATATAATAACATCTAAAATTACAGCAAAATAAATGTATCTAAAACAGATGTAAAAATAAGAACCAAGTTGGGTCAATGGGCGAGGTAGAAGATAATTGCTGTGGTTAGACAGAAGACACAATCTTGGGATGTAGAGAGAAAAACTGGGTTATCAAAAAAGCAACAACAAAAGACAACTCTAATATGTTAATAAAAAGCAACCATTTTGTGGTTTTTTTATGATTGAAATGAGAGGTAGTGATAATGTCCCATGCCCATTCAGAAATTGTAGACCTCACCCAAAAACCACAATACAGTCTTAACATTAGTGACCTAGTGTTTGTATTGTTTATATGATGTTTAAATTCATTTAGAGAGACTGAAACATTTAATTTTCTTCATTTTTCCTGTAATGAACTGCAGGAAAAAAAACATAGTTATATAATTCAACTATAGTTTCTGACAATCTCTGCACAAAACCTGCAAAAGAAGAGGCATTCTTCTCTGCTTTCCTCAAATAATTTTATCGAGATTTGTTTGACTCCAGTGGTAATTGAGAAGCTGTGCAATTCTCATGGGACAATTCTCCAAATAGTTTCAGAGTTCAAGCATGGAGGGTCAACTGGCAGCATTTGGGTCAAGCTGTTCTATGAAGCAATTACATTTGGTATAAAGAAGCATCCTTATCAGACAGGAACTGTGAGGTCACAATTGCAAGTGACAGTTTGTCAAAAAAGTAACTCCTGATCCTTGACATAGTCTAGGTTGGTCATTGGACTTTACTAGACAGGAAGGAAAATAATTGTTTAAGACCTGTTTGACCAGCTATGTATTTTTTTTAGTGTTTGTGTGTTTCTACAGCCCCAAATTTCTCCTACTTTTTGCCCTGCTCTTCAGTTCCAGCTTCTGGAAAATTCTTTCTTTCTTTCTTTCTTTCTTTCTTTCTTTCTTTCTTTCTTTCTTTCTTTCTTTCTTTCTTTCTTTCTTTCTTTCTTTCTCTCTCTCTCTCTCTCTCTCTCTCTCTTCTTTCTTTCTTCCTTCCTTCCTTCCTTCCTTCCTTCCTTCCTTCCTTCCTTCCTTCCTTCCTTCCTTCCTTCCTTCCCTCCTTCTTTCCTTCCTCCTCTAATGTTCCTTATTCTTCTGAATCCCCTAAGATTGCAATCCATGATATAGCCTCTACGCTTTTAAACACTGGAATACAGTATTTTTTTTAATGGAGGGATTAGAATTAGCTATACTTTGATTCTGCTTAGAAAGCTAGTATTTGTAACTCAAAACTCTGCAGCCCATTGTAGGTAAGAATTTCAGAGGTATCATTAATGATAAAGTATTCCACAAGAATCCTAACTCTCTCTGGGTTCCAAATCAGACTGTTTAGTGGATGAACTCAATACTCATGCTTGGTGCACAATGCATTTACCTACCTAATTTTTCTCCAATGAAAGGACATTGATGGTAGCATTCACATTGCAGACACTAGGGAAAAGTATTCAGGTTTCCCCTTTAAACAAATTAATCTTAATATAAATCCCCAGACTAATATTAGAATCAGAATACTATCCTTCAGTTTTCATATATTTCCAAATTTCAGTGTTCCTACTTCAAAAAAGTAGAAATGCACTTTTCCTTTACAAGAGCAATTTATGAATTGTTTCAGAGTGGAAATAACCTAGTCTGCTCACCTTAATTTGCATCAAGTGTTTAGCATGGTTTGTTGCTGCAGGATCTGACATAAGTAGTTTCCAACTGTCAAAGATGAGCAACTCAATGCTATTCATGCACTTACTTGAAGGAAGGAAAAGAAAGAGTTTTGGAGGCAAGCAAGCTCACATCTGTCATCCTGAAATAACTAGCAAAACTTTCTTTTTAAAATCTGAACTCATTGTGTACTATAACTCAGTAAAAGAGAACACAGGATGTCCAAGGCTGTTTAAAATGCTAAATGTGAATTTTCCCTCTGGAGGTTGAATGCATGATCCAAGGAGAAGCTGCATTGTGGATGATAAGATCCGGTCAAAAAGCTGAGTGCCAGAATGAGACAGTAATTCATCCACTTCTGCCAACACTGGCAACTGGGCTCCACTTCTAATACCAGTTCAGCCACAGCCACCTTTGGCACTTCTAAACTGCTGCTCTAGCTAGCCCTTGCCTAAAACAGCTGTGCTTTGAAAGAGACTGTGGAATTCTGCCAAAGTTGGGGAAAGTTCAAGTTCGCTCTCCCATCTTTTTTGATAGCAATCCATGTGTCCTTCTGTCTCACAGGAGCTGCAAAACCTAGAGGTCCTGAGTTGCTTGGCTGGTGAATTGGCTGAGCAGTTCATTTGCTTAGATTCACAACATCATGTTGACTTACAATAATTGTTCAGCCTTGGATACAAACAGGGGATAGAGGATGTTCTTGTTTTTATTTCTATGCCTGGATTCCAGTGATGGCCCAGTTACCTATTGTCAACTCTATTTATGACCGCTTTTTTGATTGGTGATAAGCTCTTATTTCCTAGCTGGGGATCTGGAGATGTCTACTCATGCGTCAAGAGTTGATTGCTACAATACAAACACTAGGTCACTAATGTTAAGACTGTATGGTGGTTTTTGGGTGAGGTCTACAATTTCTGAATGGGCATGGGACATTATGAGAATGTTGCATTAGTACTTTACTATCTGAATTGGCTTTGTATTTGTGTTTTAGAACAGATACCAAAATTTCAACTCAAATATACCTTTAAAAGACCAATCCTGTAATTTCTCTTTGTGATACTTGGCTTCAAAGGAGAAAAATGCCAGGTGAATGACCTATTCAATAAAATAGGAATGCTGCTTAAAAGCTTCATGTAATCCACCCAGTTCTGTTTGTTCATTTTGTGGTTTTTTTATGATTGAAATGAGAGGTAGTGATAAAGAACTTGTGTATGATAGAATCTAGTGACAGTTGGGGGAAAAATTTTGGACCTAAAACTTGTCAATGACTCTCCATCTTTTTCTTAGTGAAATTTATTTATGACTTTTTTTTGAGACAAATTATTTCAATACACTTCTATTTATTTCCAATTTAATTTACTTTGGAATAACGGTGTTTAGGACTACTGCCTTAATCTAATTGAATTTATTCTTTAATTCTCTCTTAATGGCATGTTTTGAGACATTTACCCTCCTGTTCTCTAGGCATACAGAGCAGTTACCTGCTCTGAAGTTTTATAATAATAAAGCAAGCTGGCTCTTAATCAAAATTAATGTTCAGCACTCTGCATTTATGGAACCCTGAACATTTATGACATGCATAATCTTACAAGATCAAACTCTTTTTTTTCCAGTGAGATAGAAGGGAGGCATGGAGCACAGTCTTATATCTATGTTATCAGAAATAAAACCCATGGAAATTTTAAGAACTTATTACAAGGTGCAAAGGTTGCAGGATCCAATCTGGGTCAGTCACCAAAGGTTTAGTCTTCTGAGCTTTCAGACTTGTGCTGGAGACCCATCCTCAGGGTGCTTCTGTCTACCAGAATGGTAGTGAAAACCACTTCCCTCTACTACATTCTGGTGAGAGAGAAGTTCCTTGAGGATGGGCTCCAGCATGAGTCTAAAACAGACATGTCAAACACAAGGCCCGGGGGCCGGATCTGGCCCGCAAAGTGGTTTCATGTGGCCCGCGAAGCCATCCTGGAAACAGTGAGGGAATGGCCCCCACTGCCTTGGCCCTGACGCAGAGACCCTCCTTCTGCCAGAGACCCTCAGATCTGTCCCACTCCTGCTCAGGCCCCCATAGGCACCCTTGATGCAAACGATGCAGAGCTGGCCACGCCCACCCAGTAGGCCACGCCCACCCTGGCCATACCCACCCGGCCCCCTAAGGGCAACCGCAATGCTGATGCGGCCCTCAATGAAATTGAGTTTGACACCCCTGGTCTAAAAGCTCAGAAGACTAAACCTCTGGAGACTGACCCAGAATGGATCCGGCAACATTATCCTGGGACATGTATATTTGCCTTCGTTCGTATGGTGCATAGGTGTATACTGGAAAGATCAAACTACATCATCGGAAACATGGGTTATAGCAATACCCAGAATTGTGTCATTTCTGATTTCACATGAAGAATTATTATTTTTTTCTACTAACAATGAGTCAAACAATCAGTTTCAGGGCCTCTGCCTTCCTTATTTCCCATTTGTAACTTCAGTTCATTCTGTTAGTATTGTAGGGTTGTTGTTGTTGTTGTTGTTTTTTAAAAAAAAGAAAGATCACACTAAAATCTTGTTTCATGACCAAGCACTCACATTTTTATTTACTGTTTTACAGGACATGCCCTATTTTTACAATCTGATTTCCAATATATTTTTCTTGTGTATATGATGTATGTTTGTACAGATTATATTGCAAGTGTCTACTTTAAATCCAAATTCAGAATACAGATTTTAAAATATAATGACATTTCAATTTGTGTATCAGTTCAAAAATGTGACAGTAAATAGGATTCCATTCAAGCAGACACTAAATAATATTTCTCCCACCCTAACTCCCTATACAAAAATAGCTGCACACAGAAAATTTAAGTCTTAGGGAGGAGCGGTTTAGTGTATAATTGACACCCTATCTTCTTTCAGTTTAGAATAGTGCTTCCAATCTGAAATGATAGAGCATCAAAACATATTGTATTACATGACATATATATATTTATGAACACGTTGATTGATGTGTAAAGAAAGTTAGGATTTGTTGCCTATCAATTGATGTAAAACAATCTTCCCTATCCTGTGGCTTACATTTGTTTGCTTAATATAATTTACATAGCCGCCTACTTGCTCACAGTGACTCTAGGTTGCTTACAGATAATAAAAACACAATGTAGAAAAATAATAATAATAAACCCCACCCCGCTCTCCATCAGTGAAAACATACATTTAAATCAAGCATTTAATGGGTCCCATCCCACTCTGGGTTCCTTAGGCCTGCTGGCAGAACCAAGTCTTCTGAATAAGTGTCAGAGTGGGGGCCAGTCTAATTTCCTGAGGGATGATGTTCTAGTCTAGAGGGAAGGACCCACCATGGAGAAGGCCCTCATTCTGGGTCCCACCAGATGTATTTCCTTAGGGGACGGGACCCGCAACATTCCTTGCCTCCCTGCTTAGTGGGTTGGGTGGATGTCACCAGCAAGAGACAATCCCTCAGATAACCTGGTCCCAAGCCATGAAAGGCTTTAAAGCTGACAACCAGCCCCTTGAACTGCACCCAGAACCAAATTGGCAATCAACGGAGGAAATTATGCTAGAAAAATTCCAAAATATTCAGATACATTTTCCAAAAACACTTAGATGTATGCTCAGTGTTTGTAGAGGAAACACTTTTCTAATATATAATTTCTCCCTTTTCTTCCTATTATTAGTGCATATTAGTCCAACCGATTGGGATATTCATTTGAAAGAGTCTCAGGTACATGAGATGGGCAGCTATACATATTGAATAAATCCCATCCTGGAGGTGGATAGTAGATTACTGTAGATGCATTTATGCATTGATTCTTTTACATAGTTTGTTGTTATTATGGTAAGGTAAGCTGTTCAGAGGCACTTGATAGTGAAATGGGCAGGAGACAATTTTAGCAAATATAAATGAATGAATGAATGAATGAATGAATGAATGCATACATGCATACAGGCATACTTGTATAAATAAATAAGTAAATATATACACATACATACATACATACATACATACATACATACATACATAAAGGTAAAGGTTCCCCCACACATGCGTGCTAGTCGTTTCCAACTCTAGGGGCCGGTGCTCATCTCCGTTTCAAAGCCGAAGAGCCAGCGCTTGTCTGAGGACATCTCCCTGGTCATGTGGCCGGCATGACTAGACGCCAAAGGTGCATGGAACGCTGTTACCTTCCCACCGTAGTGGTCCCTATTTTTCTACTTGCATTTTTACGTGCTTTCGAACTGCTAGGTTGGCAGAAGCTGGGACGAGTAACAGGCGCTCACTCTGCTACGCGGCACTTGGGATTCGACCCACCAAACTGCCGACCTTCTGATTGACAAGCTCAGTGTCCTAACCCACTGAGCCGCCACGTCCCCTCATACATACATACATGTATACAATAGGTGGCAATAATTCTTGGCTCAACTCCTGGTTCTAAAAAGACACCTTTGTCTTTTTTAGATATATATTCTGCACATGCCCAAGATGGCGGACGTGCTCGGCTGAGCTCCGTGGAGAGTTCTGGCTATTCTGGTGTCCCTGGAGTTTTTGGGAGTCCGCAGAGGTGCTGATGCTGGTGCTTTGCCCTCTGTGTTGGGGCTAGGTGGGATGGACAGAAGAAAGGCTGTCAATGCCGTTCTTAGCGATGTAGCCCTCCATTTTTTAAAACGGGCCTTGTGAGTTCCGGCGTCTTTCGGAGGGTCTCTGTTAAGGCGGGAGGAGCCGCGGCTTGCAGGGCTCCGAACAGCTGACTTTTGGAGCCGATAGAGCTGCGGCCTAGAGCGGCTTCCGGAGCGGTGGAAGATCGTTAAATGGAGGAAGAATGGCGTTGTTGCTTGGAGCGGCTGGTGGGGAGGTGAGCTGGAGTGTTGCGGCTGCTTTGCGGCCGTTCCGTGGCCGTTCCAACATGGGGAGCCACGGCCTGGAGTTGGAGAGCTGGCAGTTTGTGTCACTGACCATTGGGCAGCACAGGTTACCTTTGTGTCGCCCGTGTTTTGTGGGGCCAGCTGGACTCGAGCTGTTGGAACTTTGCCAGCTGGTGTTGTACCCGTTTGTTACCTAACCTTTCTTGTTATGGAGAAGGATTTTTGCAGCCGGAACATCTTTCATCATGTCATTCTGCAGGCTTTTTATGCCTTGGTTAATTGCTGCTCAACTCCTCTCTTCTTCCATGTCCCCATAGGACTCAGAAGGTCCTGGGGTTGAGTCACTGTGAGAGAGTGGCTCAGTTATACTATCTGCTACCCTCCCTAGAGGTGAGAGATCTATGGGGGGTATGCCTTACCCGGGGTATGTATCTCATTCCGCTCTCTGATAGGCCCGGGACTGCTGTGAGAGGGCAGTGGCCGACATGTTTCATAGGTTACCCAGGAGGTTACCCAGCTCAAGTGGCAGAGGAGCTGGCGGACTGGATATTTATTGACCTGTTTTTAGATCTTCCTTATTGACTATGGGACTGCCTTGCTGGACCTACTTGGACAATGGTTCACCTATTTTATTCCAGCACGGACTTATTCGCTCTCAGGGGTGCCCTCCCTTCCTGGGCGCGACCCGCCTCTGTTTTTACCTCTCCTCTTGATGATGGGCCCAATTATTGGGACCCTGTGAGATGGTCGGGCAGGGATGGGAGCCTTCGTTATAAATTCAATAAGAGGCCCGTGGTTTGTTATTTATCCAAATATTTTAAAGGGTTAGGGAAGGGGGTGGGATTGCAGGTTTGGTCGGAAATTGGGGGGTATCCACCAACCGTTATTCTGGCCAGGCCTGTGACAGATCACGATGGGATGGGGCTTGGGCTGGGTGCCTCCGGGGCCCCGGAGCGGGGTGTGGGATTATCTATCCCCACGACATTAGGGAATGGCAGCAGGCATTCGAACAGAGGGCAGTATCAACACCCGGGAGTGCGTCCCCGCTGTCTTCAAGCGGTGATGTGCTCCGACCATCTGGTTTCGACCCGTGGTTCCGGGAGCGAGGATGAGCAGCCACCTGAGCTCAGGCTTGTGTATTTTAATGCCAGGTCTGTAGTTAATAAGGCTCCTCTCATCCGAGATCTGGTTGAGGAGCAGCGTGTGGACCTGGCTTGCATTACGGAGACCTGGTTGGGTCCAGAGGGTGGTGTCCCTCTGGTTGATCTCTGCCCACCAGGTTTCTGGGTGCTTCACCGGCCTCGGGCTCAGGGTAGGGGCGGGGGTGTGGTGGTAGTTGTGAGGGAGACCTTATGTCCGCGGGAGGCCACCGTTGTCCAAATATCCGGGTGTGAGTCTCTCCTCCTGAGATGTGGCCCTAGGGCTCAGTTGGGCCTGCTGCTGTTGTACCTTTCGCCTAGTCACATAGCAGCAGCCCTGCCTGAGCTTCTCGATATCCTCTCGGGGTTGGTGATTGAGTTCCCCAAATTTATGATTTTGGGTGACTTCAATCTGCCATCCCTGGGGGGATCATCTGAGTTGGCTCGGGAGTTCATGGCTTCCATGACGGCCATGGACCTGATGCAAGTAATTCAGGGACCGACTCATGGGGGGCTCATGGGTGGGGGTTCTCCAATTGTTATGCCCCTGTCGTGGACCGATCATCATCTCCTGCGGCTGGTCTTCCGTTTCGCCACTCCCCGTCATGGGGTTACGGAACCAACAAGATGGTTCTGCCCTAGGCGCTTAATGGACCCTGAGCGGTTCCAGGTGGCGCTTGGGTCCCCACCTGCCGCCTTCAGTCACAGCTCGGCCGATGCCCTGGTGGAAGCCTGGGAAAAGGCAGCCACGGAGGCACTCAACCGAGTTGTACCCATGCGGCCCCTGACCCGGCGCAGATCCCAGTGGGCTCCATGGTTCTCCGCGGAGCTCCGGGAGATAAAGCGTCGGAGACAGGGCCTAGAGAGCTGTTGGAGATCCAGCCAGTCTGAATCTGACCGATTGCGACTAAGGTCCTCTATGAGGTCTTATCTTGCAGCGATGAGGATGGCAAGGTCTAATTACTTTGCTACCCTCATCGAGTCTGCAGATAATCACCCAGCCACCCTGTTTAGGGTGACCCCCTCCCTCCTTAATCAGGAGGTGAGGGAGGAGCCCTTGCAGGGTTGTGCCGAGGAGTTTAGCCAACATCTGTCAGACAAAATTGCTCAGATCCGGACCGGTCTGGACTCTGACTGGGCAGAGTCTGATGGTGATGACATGGGCGGTCTTGGTGATGTTATCTGGGAAGAGTTCGATCCTGTGACTCCGGAAGATGTGGACAGGATCATGGGGAGGCTGAGCTCCACCACGTGTTTATTGGACCCGTGCCCCTCCTGGCTAGTTAATGCGGCTCGGGAGGGGACACGAGGCTGGTTCCAGGCAGTGATAACTGCTTCTTTGAGTGAGGGTAGTTTTCCCGCCAGCTTGAAGGAGGCGGTGGTGAGACCCCTCCTCAAGAAGCCTGCCCTGGACCCAGCTGTTTTAAACAACTATCATCTGGTCTCCAACCTTCGCTTTCTTGTGAAGGTTGTTGAGAGCGTGGTGGCGCATCAGCTCCCTTTGTTCCTGGAAAAAGCTGATTATCTGGACCCGTACCAATCGGGCTTTAGGCCTGGGTACAGCACGGAGACGGCATTGGTCGGGCTGGTGAATGATCTCTGGCGGGCTCAGGACAGGGGTTGTTCCTCTGTCCTAGTCCTATTAGACCTCTCAGTGGCTTTCGATACCATCGACCATGGTATCTTAGTGCGGCGTCTCAGGGGGTTGGGAGTGGGAGGCACTGTTTTGCAGTGGTTCTCCTCCTACCTCCTGGGACGTTTGCAGTCGGTGTTGGCAGGAGGGCAGAGGTCGGCCTCGAGGCCTCTCGTTTGTGGAGTTCCTCAGGGGTCGGTCCTGTTGCCTCTCCTGTTCAACATCTATATGAAGCCACTGGGTAAGATCATTCGTGGTTTTGGGGTTGGGTATCATCAGTATGCTGATGATACCCACTTTTCATCTCCACCCCAAACCACCCCAGTGATGCCCTCGATGTGATATCCCATTGCCTGGAGGCGGTTCGGGTCTGTATGGGGAGGAACAGGCTTAGGCTCAATCCCGACAAGACTGAGTGGTTGTACGTGCCGGCATCTTGGGAAATTCAGGTTATTCCATCTTTAACCATGGGGGGTGAGGTATTACCCCCCGTAGATAGGGCCCGCAACTTGGGTGTCCTCCTGGATTCACAGCTCTCCCTGGAAGATCATATAGGAGCTGTGACTAGGGGCGCCTTTGCCCAGGTTCGCCTGGTGCGCCAGTTGCAACCCTATTTGGACCGGGATGCCTTGCGTACAGTCACTCATGCACTCGTGACCTCTCATTTAGACTACTGCAATGCTCTGTACATGGGGCTGCCCTTAAGGACCACCTGGAGGCTTCAACTGGTGCAGAATGCAGCCGCACGAGTTGTGTTGGGGGTCTCCTGATACTCCCATGTAACACCTCTACTCCGTGAGCTGCATTGGTATCCAGTTGCCCTCCGGGTGAGATTCAAGGTACTGGTGATGACCTATAAAGCCCTAAATGGCATGGGTCCGGATTACTTACGGGAGCACCTGCTGCCGGCGTCAACTTCCCTTCGTCCAGTGCGCTCCCACAGAGGGGGCCTCCTCAGGGTGCCGTCGGTCAGAGAGTGTCGGCTGGCGGCCCCCAGGGGGAGGGCGTTCTCTGTGGGCACACCAGACCTTTGGAATCATTTACCGGTTGAGCTCCGGATGGCTCCTGACCTTCGCTCCTTCCGCCGTGAATTGAAAACTCACCTATTTGAACAAGCCGGCCTGGTCTGATGGGTTTGGGGTATTTTAATTTTAATTGTAATTTTAATTAATTTTATTGCAATTGGGATTTTCTATTTAATTCTTATCTTAACTTTTGTATATTGTATTTTTATTGCATTTTATTGCCCTGTACACCGCCCTGAGTCCTTCGGGAGAAGGGAGGTATAGAAATTAAATAAATAAATAAATCATCCAATAAAAAAATTCAAATTATTATGTCCCATTATTTGTTTGTTTGTTTTTTATTTGTATCTCACCTTTATTATTTTTACAGATAACTCAAGTTGGTGAACATATCCAGTACCCTTTCCTCCTCCGATTTCCCCAAAACAACAACCCTGTGAGATGGATTGGGCTAAGAGAGGGTGACTGGCCCAAGGTCACCCCACCTGGCTTTCATGGCTAAGGCAGAACTAGAATTCCCAATCTCCTGCTTTCTAGCCTTGGTGCCTTAACCACTAGACCAAACTGGCTCTCATCTTGTAGTCTGTTGGCGGAGCACATATAAACTTTTGCTGACAAAGCTTGAACATGCCTGTGATTGATCACCTGAAATTCTACATTTTGGAAATAAATGGTGACCCTCTGCTGAGCTGCCTCTCTGAATCACCAAAAAATAGAGGAAAAGCCTAATTAGTATTAGTATATTAGAGAGGAAGCCAAACACATTGCTCGACCACTGCCAAATAAAATTAAGCCCCAATTATTGATAAATGAAGAGTGGATTGTGCTGGAGCCTGGCCTGCAGTCGGAGGAAATACATCTGTCATTTGGCCTGCACAGGAGTCATTCATGTGTGGCACAACATCCTGTGCATCTATCGTGCATCTGCAGATTTTTGTTGAAATTCACTTAGCTGTCTAACTAGATTCGATCTTCAGTGCTTTGTACGTTGCGAGGATTTGGACTGACAGATGCAATGCTGGGCTGAAATGGTGTGTGACATGACTAGCTGTCCTGCATATTAATTATTATCAAACCCATCACAGCCGAAGCTTCAAAACTAATGGGCTGTTGGACCTATCTGGGGTTTTGTGTGCAGGCGCATGTGTACATTTGAACAAATCTTGTACATTTAGCAATTGCTCTCTTGCTCCAGGGCAAACTAGGAGGCAAACTACAGATCAATGGTCCATTGTTACCGAGGGCATTTACTATTAATGAGAAAATTAAAATAGAGGTATTTGAAGCCGTGCAGCAGGCAAAGAAGTTGGCCCTTCTTTTAGCTTTCTGCAAATTGCAAGTTCTGTAAATTGAACACACACACACACATACACACACACACACACACACACACACACACAGAGAGAGACAAAGGGGGGGTTTTGTCAGGAACTAAAGGAGAGGGAATGGAAACGGTGTAGACCATTTCATAAATCTTAAATTGGTAAAATAGTGTATTAATTCTATTGTCAAATGCAAATGGAAAACAAACATTTGTTAAGATGATAAAATTGTAATGCCTACCTGATTGTTTTGAAGCTGGCTCAAACCCGTCATCTGCAAGACTTATTCATTCTGGTGCACTAAAGTTTGATTTAAAGTTCATGTAATTTCATCATCTTATTGTACAGAGAATTGAAAATAAATGTCACCTTCAAAGAAGAGAGCTAATGGAGTTTTCGCTGGCTCCCCCACCTCCAACAATATTTAAGACAATATTCTGCAAGCAAGGGCTTCGTGGAATCTTTTTTTTCCTGAGCAATTTCCTTCCTATCCTTCCTTCCTTCCTTTAACTGGATCGCCTGTTTCTTTTATGACTCCTCAAAGTTTTTAAAAAGATCATTTGGATTTATTCCATTTATTTGTTTTATTGTTTTAGGTATAATAAATGTGACTCTAATATAGAAGTGCTCTTTTTCTTCACATCTCCTGGAAACGCTATTATTCTATTATTTTGCCACTTATTAGATATTATGTACCGAGAACGCTAATGCTTAAGTAAGATCGCAAAACTGTAAAGCCAAAAATGACTGTGATTGTTCCTTGTCAGAGAAGAACTTGTTTTAAGCTCTATCTCAGCCCTATAATTGGGTGGCCTTGAGCAATATATATATATATATATATATATATATATATATATATATATATATATATATATATATATATATTAAAGAGTTTTACAAAAACAAAATTTTACAATATATCCCCAAATCCCTCCCACCCCAAACCCACCCACTTCCCCACCCACTTCCCAGAGCTAAATACAGGATTATAGTTACAATAATCATATTCTAAATAAAAATTATACATAATATACAATTAACCAAATTCATAATGCGCTTTAACTCTCTTTTAATATAACTACCAACAAAGTACCAATAACAATATCCCACTAAAATCTACTCATAAGCTAAATGGTACTTTTTAGTCCCATATTTGTTCTGAATATAATTTATCCATCTCCTCCAAACTGAAATATATCTTTCCTGTGAATGATCCTTCAGATAAGCAGAAATCTTAGACATTTCTGCAAGATTCGAAACTTTAAACACCCATTCTTCTACAGTGGGCAAACTATCCTTCTTCCAATATTGTCCCACCAGTAACCGTGCTGCCGTTATCATGTTCAACATCAAGTTAGTTTGTTTAACATCACAATCTACAACAATGCCCAATAAAATCAATGCCTTGAGCATCATATATTATCTGCTTTATATCTGCTACTTATAAAATGGAAGCAATGGGGAACCAACTTAGCCGAGTTGAGAAATGTTATCATAATGTGGAAAGAAAAATCTTCAGGTCCCGTCCGAGCCAGGAATAAACAAAATTGAGACTGTTTGGAAAGAAGGTTCTGTTTATTGAACAACAGAACCAACAGCCTGTGGTTCTGGGAAAGCTGACAAAATGGAGTTGGGATAGGTGGGCTTTTATATCTTCTTTGGGCTTTGTATTTGAGGTTCTTCCTGTGGCTTTGTATTTGAGGTACACCCTGTTCCTGTGCCATATACTTTGATCTGAGTGGGCCCTTTTGGAATTCAAATGGTGATGGGTTAATCCTATTATTATGTCCTAAAGTTCATGTCCTGCTTCTCTCGGGCTGGGGCTGAAGGCATTTTGCTTATGAATAGGTGGCCCAGTCTTTCTGAATAGGATTATCAAATCTGCATTTCTACACAGTTGGCCTGCTCAGTTTCTGCCTGGGGGAGACTGGGCTGTTTCTGCCTCCTCTAAGATTTTTCAATTATTCCTTTGGGGAATTTTAATATTCTGCCTTTTTTATTATTCACCAAAATATTTCCTTCTCTAGGAGGGCTGACTTTCAGCAATAAGTAAAACCCTTGATATGAATAGAAATTACATGTGATGTTAGGTCTACTTCAAGAATAATGCACAACATTTGGTTGCTTTCTATTGGACTAAAGAAGGTATAGATCAGGGGTGTCAAACTCAATTTCATTTGAGGGCCGCATCAGCATTGCGGTTGCCCTCAAGGGGCCGGGTGGGTATGGCCTGGGTGGGCGTGGCCTACTGGGTGGGTGTGGCTAGAGTGCGTATGGCCTACTGGGTGGGCGTGGCCAGCTCTACATCGTTCGCATCAAGGGTGCCTATGGGGGCCTGGGCAGGAGTTGGACAGATCTGAGGGTTTCTGGCAGAAGGAGGGTCTCTGGGCCAGGGCCAAGGCAGTGGGGGCCGTTCCCTCAGTGTTTCCAGGATGGCTTCGCGGGCCACATGAAACCACTTCGCGGGCCGGATCCGGCCCCCGGGCCTTGTGTTTGACATGTCTGGTATAGATGTAAAATGATTTTATCCAGAGACTGAAGCTGAACTTGTGAGCAATAACTCAAACTATGTTCACTGTATCTATCACTATCATGTTTAAAGGTAAAGGTAAAGGTAAAGGTAAAGGTTCCCCCGCATATGCGTGCTAGTTGTTTCCGACTCTAGGGGCCGGTGCTCATCTCCGTTTCAAAGCTGAAGAGCCAGCGCTTGTCCGAGGACATCTCCGTGGTCATGTGGCCGGCATGACTAGACGCCAAAGGCACACGGAATGCTGTTACCTTCCCACCGTAGTGGTCCCTATATTTCTACTTGCATTTTTATGTGCTTTTGAACTGCTAGGTTGGCAGAAGCTGGGATGAGTAACAGCACTTGGGATTCAACCCGCCAAACTGCCGACCTTCTGATTGACAAGCTCAGCATCCTAACCCACTGAGCCACCGCATCCCTATCATGTTTACATATATAGAATCATTGGTTCTTTCCAATTTCTGCATAAATTCATTATGCATTTCATTTTTTTTTAATATTCAATTTTCCTACAAATAAAACTTTGGCACCCAACTGTCCATAGTGCTGTATTATGTTATGAAGATTCCCTGGTTCTTACTGCATCTCAAAATCTAGACAAGTGTGCATTACTATATTCTAAATATTAACCAGAGAATTTGTTAGCCAAACTGGATTTTTCTGCACTCTTAGTTGAGCTGACATCAGCTGATAATGCTAATTTCTCTCTTCAATCTTACCTCTCTAAGGGTGGGAAAGTACTAAAAACATGAGCTCCTCCTGGTTGGTATATTCTAGCCACATTTTGACACAGGACCAGGCTCCTTTGGGTTGAGCCCAATCTAAAATAGGAATTGGACTCTGAATTAAAATGGGATGCTTTGCCATTTCGTCACTGTTACTGATGATCATCTGAAGAGGAAAAGATGGAGGACAGATGATATCCAAGAATCAGCCAGGATAATCCTTCAAAGAGGCACTTTCTTATGTACAGACCAAGAGAAGCACCACCAATGGAAGTGGCCTCTGACTTTTTCCATATTCCCCTTCTCACAAGTAAATGTTTCTTCTTTAATGAATTAGGCAATCACATGTATGAGGCTTGCTCCTGGGAAGGAAAGCCATGGCAAATCTAGACAGCAGAGACATCACCCTGTCAACAAAAGTGCGTATAGTCAAGGCTATGGTCTTCCCAGTTGCAATGTATGGCAGTGAAAGTTGGACCATAAGAAAGGCTGAGCGCCAAAGAATTGAGGCCTTTGAACTATGGTGCTGGAGAAGACTCCTGCGAGTCCCTTGGACTGCAAGGCAATCAAACCGGTCAGTCCTAGAGGAGATCAATCCTGACTGCTCTTTAGAAGGCCAGATCCTGAAGCTAAAACTCAAATACTTTGGCCACCTAATGAGAAGGAAGGACTCACTGGAGAAGAGCCTAATGCTGGGAAAGATCGAGGGCAATAGAAGAAAGGGACGACAGAGAATGAGGTGGCTGGATGGAGTCACTGAAGCAGTAGGCGTGAGCTTAAATGGACTCCAGAAGATGGTAGAAGACAGGAAGGCCTGGAGGAATGTTGTCCATAGGGTCGCGATGAGTCGGACACGACTTCACAGCTAACAACAACAACAACAAATGTATGAGGAGACTGTAAGTTCTAGTCCTGCCTTAGGAAGAAAAGCCAGCTAGATGACTTTGGGCCAATCACTAGGATACTGTGACTTCTAGTTCCTGTCTTAGTCATGAAAGCCATCTGGGTGACTTCAGGCCAGTCATTCTCTCTCAGACCAACCTAGCTCACAAGAATGTTGTTTGGGGTGGGGGAATTGGAGGAGGAAGGAGCATTGAGTTATTTATAAAAAATAATAAAGGTGGGATAAAAAAAAATCTTAAACAATATTTTTAACGATTTGAGTGCTGTAAAGTCTTTTCAAGGATTTTTCAAATGTTCTACTTTAACCCTGAAAAATACCAATTGATATTTAGGTTGATGAGAGTAGGTACTTATATATTCTTATAGATTTTTGTTGACTCAAATGTAAATGCAATTGTATTCCTAAAAGAATTAGGTAATAAAATTCTCATAGGCCAGTTCTCAAATTTTGAATGATTACCATATCTAAGCTTTGCTATGAATCTTGAACCATATTTAGATTTCTTTGATTTAAATTTCATGGAATTTGGGTTTCTTGTTTTATTTGATAAAGATAGGAAAGCAAAATTGATTTTCTAAAAAAACCCAAACACCTAGCATATCTACGTGCTATATCAGGATCTTTTAGGTGCATTGGAAGCAAAACTGTTTCACTTTCCATTTTATTTTACCCACCATCATTCTCACCCTCTTTATTTTCATCTGAGAAGACACATTGTTGTTTATTACATAGCTACAGTATGTATAGAGGAGAAATTGCACTACGCAGTTCTGCTGAATGATTCTTGGATTTTGACAATGACATACATCAATACAAATGAGTCAGCTCTTTCCGACTCCTTCTACAACATTTCTACCACCGTTTGGTGTCAAGGAGAAGGAAGAAAAATCCAAAAGGAACAGACTGCCATAAAATTTTATAGGCATTATTGCGAATGCAGAAATGAATTCTGTACTTTCAATAAAAAAAAATACATCTCATTGTTAAATAGGAATGCAGCACATCTCATTCCTAACTTTGCAAAGGACATACAAAATTGGTCATTGCTAGAAAGTTCACCCTCCTAGTTTCCAAAGATAAAAGAGAATACCATATATATTATGTTATATGGCTTCATGAGTGACAGCTGACTCTTGGTGATATGACAGATAAAAGTCTCCAAGCCATCCTGCCCTTGCCACATTGCCCAACCTCAGCAGATGCACCCTGATAGCTTCCAATACTCCATCGATTCATTTCATGCACTGTTAGCCTTTTTTCACATCCACTTGTCCAGCACCATCATCTTTTCCATAGACGCTTCAGCCCACATTATGTATCCAAAGAATGATAATTTTTGTTTTATGATTCCTGTTTCCAAAGAGCAACCAGGCCTGATTTTCTCTAGTATTGAATGATTGATTGTCTAAGGTCCCAGTTAGCATATAATTTGTATATTTGTAGATTTAATTTGAGAGGTAGTTTGGTATAATGTTTTAAGGCACCAGCCTAGAAACTAGTAAGTTCTAGTCCCACTTTAGGTACAAATCCAGGATTGAGTAATCTCTAGGAAGAAATTAAACCACTTTTAAAAATGTTGGAATGGGGGGGATCTATAATCCACCAAACTAGGAGGAGGAGGAGGAGGAGGAGGATGAAAAGAGAGAGAGAGAGAGAGAGAGAGAGAGAATAAATTTAGATATTTGAAAAATGTAAATTTCACTCGAGAAAGCAATTACGTTTGGAATAAATAGAGGTAAAAGAAAACCAGTCCTTCAAAGAACATGATGGCTGGACATCATCAAAGCCAGAGCATAGAAAAACTCAAAGAAGCAGTGCAAGATTAGCAGAGGTAGAGAGACCTGGCCCACAGAATTGCTAAGTTTTGGACTTGACTGAATGGACATCATCATAAATAAAGATAATGATTTTTTTTTTAAAAAAATTGCATGATTTTTTTTAAAAAATCAGGAAGTTCAGTAAAGTGCCATCTGGAATTTCTTTTCTTTTCTTTTTAATAATTTCCTAAAGGAAAATTATTTCTTGGAAGAGCCTAATGCTGAGAAAGATTGACGGCAAGAGAAGAAGGGGACGACAGAGAACGAGGTGGCTGGATGGAGTCAGTGAAGCAGTAGGCATGAGCCTAAAGGGACTCCAGAAGATGGTAGAGGACAGGAAGGCCTGGAGGAATGTTGTCCATGGGGTCACGATGGGTCGGACACGACTTCGCAGCTAACAACAACAAAGGAAAATTATTTCTTGGAAGAGGCAGTTCTAATCTCCAAGGGAAGGCCCTTTCAGAGCAATCACATGGCTATAGAAGAACAGTGTTACCTAACCTTAGGTGCCCTAACCTGGAAGCATAGATCCACTAGTAATTCTTCCTATAGCTGTTAAGGCTGGAGGTAGTCTTTGACTTACAACCATTTGCTTAGTACTGTTAGAAGTTACAATGGCACTGAAAAATAGGATTTTTGACCATTTTTCATACTTCCAGTCATTGCAGAATCCCCCTGGTCACAGGATCAAAATTCAGAAGCTTAGCAACTGGCATGTATTTACAATAGTTGCAATGTCCCGGGGTCATGTGACCCCCTTTTTGTGACCTTCTGAGAAGCAAAATCAATGGGGAAGCCAGATTCACTTAAACAACCATGTTACTAACTTAACAAGTGATTCACTTAACTATGGCAAGAAAGCTTGTTAAATGGGGCAGAACGTACTTAGCAACTGTTTTGCTTAGCATTGGAAATTTTGGACTCAATTGTGGTTGTAAGTGAAGGACTACCTGTACAAGGCTGGTCAGAATTTTTCTTTTCTTCCTCATACAGTATATTAGGACCTTGATCTATTGATTGCTGAAATCACCCTACAACGGTAGTAAGAACTGTGAGAATGCCTCCTGTTTTACCTAACATAAAAATGCAGTTTTGACTAGCAACAAAATACTATACAATAGATAAGGGCTACCAAATCCCTATTTTTCTCAGGGGCAAAACTGGATGCGACACTATTTATGGATGGAAATTACCTGAATGAGTGTTTTTCTCATGAACTACAGAGACTTCCATTTCCATAATGAGAAAGCTACTTCTTCCCTGCTGTTCTCATTAGGAGCAAAGTCGTGGACTTTTCTTCAAGCTGTAGATATCTGGACAGCTTAATGTCTCTTTTACTCTCCCCTTCAGTGACTTAATCTGGATGAAGGATCAGCATTCTGGTGCCTGCAATTCAATTTGAATAAAACATTTGGGCAATTTTGAATTGTTTGAAAGATGTCCTATATAGTGTTATTCATCCTGATAGGACCAAAGAGATTGCATCTTTCTGCATGGGTGTCTGAAGAAAGACACTCATGCAAGTTGTACTGTAGAGTGTGGCTGGGCAGAACATCTGAAAGAGGTGCTTCTCAAAGTCTGTTGACAACAACGAAGAATCTGTCTGTCTGTCTGTCTGTCTGTCTGTCTGTCTGTCTTTCTCTCTCTCTCTCTCTCTCTCTCTCTCTCTCTCTCTCTCTCTCTCTCTCTATCTCTATCTCTATCTCTATCTCTACCTCTACCTCTATCTCTGTCTGTATACACACACACACACACATATACATGCATACATACACATATACGTAAAGGTAAAGGTTCCCCCGCACATGTGTGCTAGTCATTTCCGACTCTAGGGGCCGGTGCCCATCTCCGTTTCAAAGCCGAAGAGCCAACGCTTGTCCGAGGACATCTCCATGGTCATGTGGCTGGCATGACTAGACGCCAAAGGCGCACGGAATGCTGTTACCTTCCCACCGTAGTGGTCCCTATTTTTCTACTTGCATTTTTACGTGCTTTCGAACTGCTAGGTTGGCAGAAGCTGGGACGAGTAACAGGCGCTCACTCTGCTACGCGGCACTCGGGATTCAACCCACCAAACTGCCGACCTTCTGATCGACAAGCTCAGCGTCCTAACCCACTGAGCCACCGCGTCTCTACATACACATATACACACATACATATATACAGTACATTGTTTAAGTTAACGTATTTGATTCAAAAATTGCTATGATATAAGGCTCCAGGAACAAAAGTGACTTCCAACTTCCTGTTGGCTTCCCCATTGATTTTGCTTGTGGGAAGCTGGAAGGGAGGGTTAGAAGTCACAATCACATGACTGCAACTAACTGTGGCAGTGCTGCAATTAGATCTTTGAAATGTCAGCTCCATAGATGTAATGGATCCTGGATTTTGTAGGCATTCCTTAAGTTAGTGCATTTGAGCTATATTGATTTAAAAATGCTTGCCTTATGATGCACCATTTCATTTCATTTGTTTGGTTGTTCATTTGTTTAACCGTTGCATTTATGGCATTCATGTAAAGCAAAGGTAAGCTGAAGTCAGGAAAAAAAACAAAGAAAATCCAGTTGCCTTTTGAAAAAGCACCTTTGGAACAATCCGAGAACCTCACATAGAATCTCCATAGATATTCAGGCTACATAGTCTTCAGATTTGATTCCAAAAAAGTAGCATCAGTCATACATTTTTATGACTTACACAACAGCTGTTTTGTTCACCCACCCTGTGTGCTTCTGGGCCCTTTTTTTTGGAAGTGAATTGAACACTATGCAACCATATTGAAACTTTGAAGATGGTGGAAGAAGATAAATAAATAAATTATAGGTAAGACATTGCCTTATTTAATGAATTAACATTTCTTACTTGGGATGTGGTTTCTAATAGTTACTCATGTGTATCAGAATGCACTATACAGTCCACCTTCCCTTTAGCCTTCAGAAACGTATAGTTACATTATGCCAAGCCCTGTTTATAGATAGTTCTTGCTTAATGACCAGTTGTTTTATGATAGTTCCTAGTTATGATGGCCATAGAACAGGTGCTTTACAGCCCATAAAGCATCCCTGGCCATCATAGATGGCCATGACCCCATGGTCATATGACCACATGTTGGAAAATTCAGCTTTACAACAAGTTGTGGTAATCTGTGGTCACATGACCATGATTTGCAACTTTTTTTGCTGATTTCTGAGAAAAAAAACACCCTTATTTAGATGAATGGATTCCCTTATTAATTGTGATGTTTGCTTAAAAACTGATGAAAAAAAGGCCAGAAAATTGTTTCCATTACTTCCATGGGTGCCTTTTTTATGACTGCAACAAATTACACCCATTATTCCAAGCTATGGTCATAAATTGAGGACTACCTGAATGAGGTTGTTCATGGCTTCCACCATTGTGGACTTTTTACCCCATGTACAAATAATTGTAAACCCTTGCCCTGAAAAGATGCTTTTGAAAACTTTGCTTTCAAGTTGTCCAGCTTCCTTTGTTTCTGGACCTGGAAAGAAAGCAATATTGAAATTGGACAAAATTCTAATCCAAATTCATTTAGATTGGTTAACAATCTGGGCACTTTTTAAAGTCAAATCTACTTTGGAAAGTTGCCTGCCCCCCAACACATACATTTGAAGCAGACACCAGCTGTCTAACCTACCAAAGAAATAGCTCTTTAATGTATTAACAAAAAAAAATCAGTAATGTTTACTCCAAACAAACGGTATGCGATATGTAAAATTCTCTTGAGTAATTTGATGAAAGCTCAGAAGTTATTTCTAACCTGCACTAGTGAATATTAATTTATGGACAGCACTTAAAGCATCACAGTATTATTTATTTATTTATTTATTTATTTATTTATTTATTTATTTATTTATTTATTTATTTATTTATTTATTTATTTAATAGCATATGTCATCCATCCCAATCCATAAAGACCTTGGGCAGTTGACAACAAAGAGCAATAAAAAAGCACTAACAAAGCACAGAATAAATACATCTAACTAAAAAGATCACTCAAAATCAATTAATCAATCAATCAAACCAACAAACCAATGTAAGCAGCTTGCAGAATTCCAACAGGAAAGGGGATGAATGTACTTTTGGAGAAAGCATATTCTGAAGCTTTTTGGGCACCCACTGAAAAGGTTTTGTCATCTGGTCCACGCTCTGTGACCTCATGAAGTTAGGAAATTTTTAACAGAGTTTCCCTAAATGTTTGGAGCAGATGTGTATAAAAAGTATTGGTAATTATTCTAGACCAGTGCTTCTCAACATTTTCTTCACCACCTTTAAACCCCCTTTAAATACCTTTTGTGGCCATGGACCACCAAGGCTAAATTCAAGATTTAAATCATAACATTTCTTCCAGCCTTTCTTCAAGCCCTGTGATAATATTGCAAACCCCCCCCCCCCATGGTCCATCGACCTCAGGTTGAGAGCCACTGTTCTAGACTTTTTTTTGAAAATACCTTTTGCAGAAGTAATTTAGAAATTATTTCACATTTTGTTTTTAAACACTGAAACTTACCTTTAAAGTGGGGGTGGAGTGTTTCATGATGGTGGAATAAATTTCTTGGTCTGAGCTGCAGATTATTGAAAAGTCACTGATTAGTAAAGTTGACCCCATTTTTTTCTTGATTTAAAAAAAAAAACAACCATATCAAATTGCAGATATTTAGCTTTCCCCAGATGTTCCCGAAGATATGTATAATAAGTAGACTAATTTCTTGTAGCTGTTCAGGAGCGGGTAGATCTTTCTGTTATCTTGATTAATCTGTTTGTAAAGCAAGGGCTGCTTCAGGAAGGGGGAAAGGTTGTAGCAAGCTGCCTGCAAGAACATTACAGAAGGACTGCTACCTCCTCAAATGCTATAATGTGTTATGACATAGATCAGCTGTTTTTTTCCAGGCTCAGGAAACTTTGTGGAATCTCATTTCTTTGACTGTATTAAATTATCTGTAAGTGTTGTCGTTTAAAATGACACTCTCCACCTCTTTTCTTTTATTGAAATGTCAGGATGGAGATGTCTTTGGAGAATTTTTGGATGCACTTTTATGTTTTCTTCAAAGTTTATTAATCAGCAAACTTAATAAATATAAGGTTGGGGGGAAAAACAGTTACTACAGCAATTCCCATAGTAACACTGGAATTGTACAAATGTTCGTCATTCCTTAGCTCCTAACCCTAGTTCTACAGAAACCATAGTTTCAACCTCCCAGAGGAAGTTGGAAGAATCGGTGTTTGTCCTTCAAAAAATTAGCAAGTCAATTTGATCATGATACTTGGTCTAGAAAGCAGGTAGGATCAGATTACAGAATGATTTCTTTCTGTGGGATACTTGGTGCTCTCTGGGCTTGGTTATTTTCTTGCAATTGTTTCATTTCCAAACTAGGTAACATGATCAGTGCACCGAAGGGTCCTTTATCAACATCTGAATGCCCGACGCTTCAAAGGCTGTGTTTTGAATCCTCCCAACAAAATACATTCATTTCTATATATTAATGTATATTTGAAAAACACCTACATTATCCATAGAAGAGAATATTTAGATTAATTGAGGATCCCTGGTGGCGCAATGGTTAGAAGACTGCAGGTGAACTCTGCTCACTGCCTGGAGTTCAATCCTGACTGGATCAAGGTTGGCTCAGCCTTCTATCCTTCCGAGATGAGTAAAATGAGGATCCAGATTGTTGGGGGAAATATGCTGACTCTGTAAATCACTTAGGGCTAACAAACACTGTGAAGCAGTGTATAATTCTAAGTGCCATTGCTATCCAGCAAGACTACTCCCACTGACAGGGCAAGCCACTAATATATACGGTAAAATGAGAGCAAACCATGAATCCTACTAGGACAGATGATGTTACTCAGTTGAGTAATGAAATGTTTGCAAGAAAATAACCAATCTGAGAGAGCACCAAGAACCTTCAGAATAATCTGAAGGACTGTATGGTTCTACTGGATACGAACAAAAAGGTGACCCCTCCTCCTCCCACCCCTTTCAATAAATCTAAAATGAATAACTGCCCTTGGGGGACACTGCAACTAAGAGTCCTGCATTTCCTGTTTCCAGTCTTTTAAAGCTGTGTGAAATACTGTAATTCGGTGACTTCTTTTTTTCAGATGTATCATGCTCACTTTAAGAAAGTAGCTAGTGCACTGTATAACAATGCATTGTATTTTTAGAATTGTCCAAGAAACAATTATAGGTTCCAGTGACTAGAGGGGGGGACCCAGTAAATATCTTGTAGAGAGACATTGATTTATAAGAGGCTACTGAGAGTTGCAAGTCTTTGAAAAGGAGGGAGGGACAGAGAAACAAACAGCGAGATATGCCAAGACAGCCTTAAGGATGGCGAGGGAGGGGCGGTGAGTGGTAGGAAAAGTTCAGTTCCCCACACCAGGCAGTAAGAATGAAATCCAATGAAAGCTGAAATATGTGTGTGCTACAGTCAGGGCTTTTTTTGTCATAGAATGCTCAGAACGGAGTTCCGGCACCTTTTTTGGATGGAACCTTGTAGGATAGGCAAGGCGGGTTGTATGACATGTGTGAGTTCCGGCACCTTTTTCTTTTACAAAAAAAAGCACTGTCTACAGTCCATTAAATCTTCCCAGTGCATTTGTGTGTGTTAGAGGCTGAGAAAGAAAGAGAAGCCACTGAACGGGGAGACAAAATTTGCCATAAACAGTATATCCATCTATCAGTGTTGAGTTACGATATTGAATAGACTTGAGCAACCTTTTCAGGTGGTGATAAGTCCATTCTTTGCTTCATTTTTGGTCTTGTGGAAGGAAGGGACAGAAGTCAGGTTCAAATCATTGAACCTCGAGCCACTGCTGGTTTGTTTGATGGTCTGTTTGATTTCATATCTTCATTCTGATCTTCTTTGTAGACCAAAAATCCAGAAGATCCCAGAAATGTTGGTGGCTTGTTTATGTAAACCATCAAGGAAGATAGCTTCAATACACCAGTGTATAACTCTAAATAATGTGCTGGAAGCTTCAAATGGTTCATTGTACAACAGCCCATCAAGTAGCAAATTTAGCTACTTATACTACCTCCGTGTTATGTTGCTGCAGTGGTTATTGATTTCTTTCTTAGTCCAATTCAAATGATGCTACCTCTAAAGTCCAACATGGCTTTTATACAATTTCTGGCCCATCTTATGTTTCTTTGCAGGGAGAGTCTCTACATTATTTGAGGCCAAGGATTTAGGAACCCTATGATAAGCCCTTTTTGTTGCTGCGTCCCTGATCTGGAGGACCTTTCCTCATGAGATATGAAATTCCTAAACAGTCTTGGTTTTGGCAAATTACTTAAAACTTAGTGGTTCCATTGAATTAATGGTGCATTAATGCTCCTGTTCTTATTATATGCATGTCTGTGTAAACTGCCTTAGATCCTATGGAAATTGGGGCCCATATAAACAAACCTCCCCCACCCTACACAAGTGTATACTCTTTGCATAAAATATCAAGTAGCTGTTTTCTTCCATTCGCTCATTGAGATTTTAATCTCTCCTTCAGTCTGTTTGTCTCTCTCTCTCTGCTCCTCCTTTTCAATCCATTCCTTGTCAAACTTCACTGGTGAAACGTCTATTATATTACTGTTGGGATAACACCCAAGAAGGACATAGAACAATCCAGTCAAAGTCCAGTTCTTTATTTGTTCACATCAAGGTGCTGGTGATGACCTATAAAGCCCTACATGGCATGGGTCCGGATTATTTTAGGGAGCACCTGCTGCCAGCATCAACTTCCCATCGTCCTGTGTGCTCCCATAGAGAGGCCCTCCTTAGGGTGCTACCGGTTAGGGAGTGCCGGCGGGTGATCCCCAGAGGGAGGGCATTCTCTGTGGGCGCGCCTGCCCTTTGGAATGATTTACCTGTGGGACTCCGGACCGCCCCCGATCTGCGTTCATTTCGCCGGGACATGAAAACCTGGCTTTTCGATTTATCAGGCCTGGACTGAAGGGGTTTTAGCTTTTTAAATATTGTTTTAATTGTTGGGCTTAATTAATTAATTTATTTTAATTTTATATTATCTTTTATATTGTATTTTATGCTGCGCTGTAAACCGCCCTGAGTCCTTCGGGAATAGGGCGGTATAGAAATCTAATTTAAATAAATAAATAAATAAATAAATAAATAAATAAATAAATAAATAAATAAATAAATTGATAGAATCTTGCCAGACTAAAACTTTGCTACTCTCACCCTAATGGATATACCCTGGGAGATTCTAAGGAGTGACCATCCCAACTTTCTTCTTCTGGCTCCTAGTTAGCTCCGGGCTGTGCTGCCGCTTGTCTGGCCCCTCTTTCGGGAATGTGCCCCTTTCTTCCTGGGAAACTGACTCTTCACACCAGCTAACCCTCTGTGGAGACCATGTCTCACACTTACATCCATATTGCCTAAGAAGCCAACTATTGCTATGTAATTGTCCCTTCTTGTTTACTCATGAACAGTCTTTCTAATAGTGATGGTAGGGATTTTTTACCTGCTGGTTCCAAGCAGCTTTCTTGTCCTTTCTTCGTCCCCCCTTTGCCTCTTCTGCCTTGCCACACTTAATGTTGAGGTCCTAGAGATGATTTTGACTTGGTTCCAGTCTCCTCCCCTAGTTTTTTCTTTACGTTCTCCCTTTGCTTGTTCTGTCTCTCTGCATTATGTTATTACAGTCTTGATGAAAACTAGTTTTAGTGGTGTATTGAAAAAAGAAGCCTTTCCTCATATCAGTAAGTTTCTTCCCACCTGACACTGCCATGTCCTGGAGAGCTGTTTTCAGCAATACGGCATTTCTGTTTTCATTGGCAGAACAAACTGAATTGTAAACATAGGGCATCATGTCAAAGTAGAATGTGGTTGGGTAGTTGTGGTCATGAATGCAGCCCATGAATGGCTGCCTGGATGAATGGGACCAGTTCTTTGCTCAAAGTAAGCATGCACCTCAGAGTCCTTTGCAATATCTCACCAAGTTTTAAGGCTAGATTTCCATTTTCTGTGGCTCTTCCTTCACCTTTTGCATTAAAAAAAGCAAACAAATGCAATGACAGAATCCTTGAATGCATACAGCTTCAACATGCCTTGTCTTGTTCCCTCTTTCAGACAAGTTGTGTTGTGGACAACTACACCTTATGTAGGCAGGGTGATTAAAGGATAGAGGGGGGTTTCCTTGTATGTAGAAAGGGCTGTCTTGGGGCAGTGGTTTTGCATTTAACAATGCCCTGTTCTCTGCCATTGCAGCAAGACTCTGATTCTCATATTACTTGCATTAGTTAGGGATTAATGGTTCCATTACAGGTTAATTGCATATAGATTTAGGAACCTGATCTTACACTAAGTAGTGGCTGGAACAGCTGTGTCTGAAAGTAGGCAAAATGTTAGCAGGTGCCTTGCAAACTCCGATATATATGGCTCCAATAAATCAACCTCTGTTCTGAGTGGCATTCTCTAAAACAACTCTGCTATTCAAGATCAGGGCCTCACCTCATCAAGAGGAGCATACAGGGTGTGCAAAATTGAGAAGCAGTGCTAATTTTGTTTTCTTTCCTCTTCATACAGGAAATGTGAGATTAGGTCTTGTCACTTGGGCCTGGAAAATGAAACTATTATTTATGTTCCGGGAAGGGGGATAGCATGGGTGGGAGGGGGGGGAATAGAAGCATTTATAGGTTAATGACAACAACTATTCCTTCTAACTCCTTTGCTCTCTGACCAGGCACCTTAGAACTGTTTGTGCAGGCAACCTTCCAACTGACATCACCCACAAGTGCCATTTCTTTGCCCATTTATTCCATTCATCCTAGGAACAAAGGCTCTGTGATGAATTCATATAACTCACAGTATCCTTACTTGTATTTAGAAGTTTGCCACCGATTCATACTTAGATGCTGGCCAAAATTCCAGAAAGTCACTAAGTCACTGAAGAGGACTCTGCAAGCACTGCAAGACCAAAATAACATGAAGGCCAATGAATATTATTGTTAACCTTACAGTCACAAACCACAGAGCTCAGGTTTTGTGTTCAATCCATAACATCTCTTATTGAAAAAGAAGTTCGTAGGTGATCATGGAAAAAAGCCAAAAGAGGAATTTGTCCCTCTTTATACAGCCCAGGTCTTTATTATCAAATGCACAGGTATAGTATAGGTGGTACCTTGCTCAATAGTAGCAACTGTGAGAGAGATCTCGGAGTCCTAGTGGACAATCACTTAAATATGAGCCAGCAGTGTGCAGCAGCTGCCAAAAAAGCCAACACAGTGCTAGGTTGCATTAACAGAGGGATAGAATCAAGATCGCGTGAAGTACTAATACCACTTTACAATGCCTTGGTAAGGCCACACCTGGAATACTGCATCCAGTTTTGGTCACCACGATGTAAAAAAGATGTCGAGACTCTAGAAAGAGTACAGAGAAGAGCAACAAAGTTGATTGGGGGACTGGAGTCTAAAACATATAGGGAAGGGTTGCTGGAATTGGGTATGTGTAATTTAACGAAGAGAAGGGTGAGGGGTGACATGATAGCAGTGTTCCAATACCTCAGGGGCTGCCACAAAGAAGAGGGAACACTGGAAGTTTTTAAGAAGAGACTGGCCAGCCACTTGTCTGAAATGGTATAGGGTTTCCTGCCTGTCCCTTCCAACTACTACTTCTTCTTCTTCTTCTTCTTCTTCTTCTTCTTCTTCTTCTTCTTCTTCTTCTTCTTCTTCTTCTTCTTCTTCTTCTTCTTCTTCTTCTTCTTCTTCTTCTTCTCCTCCTCCTTCTCCTCCTCCTCCTCCTCCTCCTCCTCATTATTATTATTATTATTATTATTATTATTATTATTATTATTATTATTATTATTATTATTATTATTATTATTATTATCAGGGGTAGGCAACCTTGGCTCTTTCATGACTCGTGAACAACTCCCAGAATTCCTGAGCCAGCTGAGAAGACCCTCCCTGTGGGAGTGCACTGGACGAAGGGAGCTTGATGCTGGCAGCTTGTGTTCCCTCAGATATCCCGGACCCAAGCCATTCAGGGCTTTATAGGTCATAACCAGCACCTTGAATTAAGTCTCAAGAGGGTGTTAACATTTACACTCCCAAACATTTAACTGGAGGTGGCAAGTTTATGAATGCTGCTTTTAGGTGTATACTAGCTTCTTTCTCTGCCTATTTCTGGAGCTTTGTGTGACTGTGCCAGCCTGCTTCTGCTCTTTATATTAACTTGATAGCAAGCCACAAACTTGACCTAATTACATGTTACCCAGAAGAGGCCAAACTGTTATAAACTGCTTTGTCTGTCTGGCACTCTACCCAAATCAGTGCTGAAGGAGTCCTGAGAGAACTGAAGCTTGTCAACCAGCTTCTCTTCTTCATCATCTGCAACCTTTGAAACAAGAAAGAAAGGCAACAGTCCACTAGGACAAGTAAGTCAATCAACATACTTTGGTATCACACCAAATCTTGCATCCTATAGAAGCAAGAGGAAAAACGAGAGTTTGGATTTTGGCACTTGGGGGCATTTCAATTTTTAAGTTGATGTTGGATCTATCATTGATCCTTTCAACACAACTTAGGCTCTTGGCTGGACAATTTGCAGGCTGCTGTGGTGTCCCCATGACTGCAATCTCCGCCTTACAAGGGATGCAGAAGGACAGGTTTCAAAACTGAATTGTGTGGAAAACCTGAAGGGTATTTGCCTTTACAGGATATGTATCTTCAAGAGTCATTTATATTATTTACCTTCCATTCTGCTCCTCAAATGAAGCAGTCACAGGCATTTTGAGGGGTGACTGTTATAATTCTTAGACCACAGCATTTAAACAAAAACAGCTATCCCAAAGCTGCTGGAACTGAACTGGTTTCCCTTCACATTTCAAAGTGCAATTAAGTCATAAGTTTGTTTAAAAAAAACAAAAAACAAAACTCCAGTTTAAATACTGGCTGATTCACATAGGTCTGCTCATTGTGTACTGAAATGAATTGGCTGCTGAAAGTTCCACCTTCAGATGGCCTGAGATTAAATAGGAGAGTTAATGATATTCTTGACCACAGGAAATGAGAGTGACTTACATTTCTTGTATTCCTGCTTATCATAGTTAAATCCTGAAACCCCTTTCCCCTGCAGACTGCTGCAAGGGTCAATCCTGGGTAAGAACTGATGTTCTGCACCTCAGCATCCGTTCAGGGATAAATTTGGCTCCTAATCAGGGCTGACAATTAGACCATACAGTTAATATTTTTACAGCTGTTTTATTAATCACACATATAGTGTACCCAGCCAGGATTTGTTGGAGATACCTCAGGAAAATGAATGATGTAAATAACAGATGGAGGCAGAATTTTCTTACAAACAGGCATGAAGCTATTCCCATCTTATTTAGAAGGAATTTAAATAGACAGATTGCAGATAAACAGGCAGACCAAAAAGAAAAAGGGGAAGGAGAGAAGGAATCCCAGAAGAGGATGGGGAAGATAGGTGGGAGAAGAAGCAGATTTGAATATGGATGGAGCCCCCATATAGAGAACAGCTCTTTTTATGTAATTTCAGCAGAAGATGAAAAATCGGTCGCACTTGAAAAATGCTCAAATTAATAGCTGCAATTGAAAAGACAGCCATGCCAAAAGTTGCCACATCACCTCCTTTTCCTGCCCAGTGGGGCTTTTTCAAAACAGATGGCACAGAGGAGACAATGCTTACGCTAACATTCATTGCAAATACCTCGTTCTAGCCCAGGCTCTTTGTCAGCGCAGGCCTGCTCTCTGCCTCCTTCTTAGCCTCATTGACTTTTTCCAGGAAAGAGGATATGGAGCGTTTTGCACAGATTGAGGCCCTGAAGTGCTTTGGCAGATCTTGGAGACAAAGCCATTTCTGAAGCTTGGGAAGAAGAAGCAGAGTTGACGAGAGGGGAGGTGTACCGATTTCATGAATGGCTGAGTGGGTGGGAGACTAGCAGGGAAACAGGGCAAGACACATCCACTTCCTCTGTTGCATTAAATGGCTCTGTTATGTTGCACTTTCTGGAACTATTTTGAGAAATATTGTTTATAAAGTAGAAAGGCACAACTTTTATTGCTCGAAAACCAGTCAAGGATAGGGTTTTCTGCCTGAGCATGGGGTTGAACTATTCTATTCTATTCTATTCTATTCTATTCTATTCTATTCTATTCTATTCTATTCTATTCTATTCTATTCTATTCTATTCTATTCTATTCTATTCTATTCTATTCTATTCTATTCCATTCCATTCCATTCCATTCCATTCCATTCCATTCCATTCCATTCCATTCTATTCCATTCTATTCTATTCTATTCTATTCTATTCTATTCTATTCTATTCTATTCTATTCTATTCTATGTTTCAAGCTAGACATCACAGCCTGGTTTGCAAATGTGTGAGTAGCCTAGCTCTATTTGGGAGAAGTTTTGAAAGGGTCTTGAAAGTCAAGTGGATGCCTTAAGCACTTGAACAGCTTAATTACCCAGTTTATCTCTTAACCACCCTGCACCACTCAAACTCTCTCCATTCCCTCCCAAAAAGCTGGAATGTGGGCCCCTTTCAATTTGGAATGTTCTAGAGGCTTCATATCGAAATAAATAATAACCATTCCCATATTCTAAAGTACATGGAAGTATGAATTTTGGGGTAATCCAGGTAATCCCAGTATCTCTTCAAAAACAGCTCCCAATATGAACCATTTTCATTTTCTCAGGGGTTAGTTTGGAGGATAAATTTCATTGAATGCTATTGATAACATTCTCCTTAGATTGAATGAATCATCAATAGAGCTGGTGATTTTGAAACTTCAAGCATCCAACCTGACTTTAATAGACCTTTTGAGATCTAAAAGGCTTTCTTTCAAATTTAAAAGAGGTAAGGTCAAAATAGCTGTATCAAACTCAAAATAGGATGTTTTGAGGTCAATATGGAACTTGAAATGCTTTGCATATCACTCCAATTTAAAAAAAAAATAATTTATTGCAAAATAAATATTCTCTAATTTTATTCTACCTATGTGAATCTCCAATAGAAAGCAACTGTTCCTATTAATAGTTGCTACTAGTTGCTACTATGCCTTCCAGAATACTGCTTTAAATTCTTTTTATGTCTATATTTCATTAAAAATTATCTTGGGCATCCATATTGAAATGTTGGGTATAAATAATATTTAATGAATTTATTATTCTTTTTTAATCTTTGAATTTGTGCCATATCTTTCTATTAGTACAAGCATTCCAGGAAACCTACAACAGTTTAAACATGATAAAACTAATGCAGTTAAAATCAAAAGAACAAATTAAAATTATATCATTAAAATATTCATCTTTGTATACAATACCAATATTATATCTAGTTGAGGAATTCAAAAGATGCTAAAAAGGAGTGGTACAATGCAACTCCAAAAGAACTGATTTTGATTAACTCCATTGAGGTACATATTTTGCCAACATTTGTCTATAATAAGCTATGATATTACAAAAGCTATGGTAATTCTACCACCTATATCAGTGATGGTGAACCTTTTAGAGACCGAGTGCCCAAACTGCAACCCCAAACCCACTTATGTATAGTTGGGTGCTGGGTGGTTGTGGCCTATTGGGTGGGTGTGGCCATTGGGTGGGCATGGCTGCGGTGGTAATGGCAGACTGGGTGGGACTAAAAAGTTCAACTAATCAATTCCAACTTTGTGAGATCTTTTTTTCCCCACGAGAAGTTTAAACTGATTGATTGAACCTTTTTTTTGCACACGGCAGCAGAGGCCTAAAGCAAAAAGGTTTTATAAAACCCAGCTGAAGGCCTAGGACTGGGGCAATGGCACACGTGCCCACAGAGAGGGCTCTCTGTGCCACCTGTGGCACGCATGCCATAGGTTCGCCACCACGGACCTATATCATAATGGAGGACTCAAGCAGAGATTTAATTTTAAATGAGAAGTGATCCATATATATGATAAATGATGTCATTCTGCTAATGATATCTTTCCCAATGCATGGTATGGGATCATTTCTGAACATGGTACCTAGCAATCAATCCAGATTTCACATTCCTTATGCAGATCCCTTTAAGAGTCTGGTTGGCCACCAGCAAAATGTCCATTTGAACTCTCATACACACTGCTGCTCAGAACCAGCAGTGTGTAATTCCTACCTCAAAGTCAATCTTTTCTCCATAGCCCAGGGGTAGGCAACCTTGGCTCTTTTATGACTCATGGATTTCAACTCCCAGAATTCCTGAGCCAGCATGGCTCAGCTTGGAAATCTCTCCCTTCCCCTCAGCATGGTTGGCTCAGGAATTCTGGGAGTTGAAGTTCACAAATCATAAAAGAGCCAAGGTTGCCTACCCCTGCCATAGCCTTTTGTCCTGTGAAGACAATAGCTCAATAAAAGGAATCACTCTTCTCGTTATATTTAAACTGATTAGTTTTGCTGTCTAAAATAAAAAGTAGGACTCCATCTGATGATTTCAAATGCTCTATTATAATTAACGAGTGGCCTGCTCCACGTATGTGGCCTAAGCAAAGGTATCTTGGAGAAGTCATGGTAAGATCACACAGGACATGATGTCATCCTGCAAATGATGTAATTTGGACCATTTGCAGGATGACATCGTGATGTTTAGTGGACTATTGAAACACATCCTACATGGGGCTATAGTACTCTTGAAGAATATTCAGAAGCTACATCTGACAGAAAATGCAGCTACATGGACAATTCCTGCAGCCATGTAACATCCCTGTTGCATAAGCTGCCCTGGTTTCCAGTTTGCTTCTGGGTCCATGCAAGTTGGTGGTTCTCATGTTTAAAGACATTTATGGCATGGGTTACCTGAGAAACATTTCACCCAGTGGGATTGGCAAACTATTCATGCTGACAGAAGGGACATGCTGTGGACTTCATCAGACAAGGATTTCCACCTGATAGGATCCAGATGAAGAGCCTTTTCTGCCCTGCCTCCTACTTCAGAACATGAGGTGAGATCTACCCCCATCCTCTTGGTTTTCCAAAACAGCCTTAAAACTGGCTCTGCCAATTGACCTGGAGTCCTGACCTGGGTGGGGTGGGGGAGTGTTCCATACTGGAGATGGTTAGTGGAGAAAAAAGAATCCACTTCTACCCTGTGTTACATGGTTTCCTTCCTGAGCTAGTCTTTGGTAAGTATGTTAATATTTATTATTTTAATGTTTATGTTGTTATTTTTATCTTGCTGAAAGCCACCTAGACTCACTTGATGGTATGGTATGGTATGGTATGGTATGGTATGGTATGGTATGGTATGGTATGGTATGGTATGGTATGGTATGGTGTGGTGTGGTGTGGTGTGGTGTGGTATGATAGATAGATAGATAGATGATAGATAGATAGATAGATAGATAGATAGATAGATAGATAGATAGATAGATAGATAGATAGATAGATAGATAGATAGATAGATAGATCTAGATGTACACAATGTCATTCACCTTCCTTCTAGTCCTGCAACTATTCCTGGATCTGTGGCAATGGCTTCCCCTTTAAAAATCTCTATGCAAAATGATTCTTAATGAAGATAAGAATCCATTTTCTCTCAGCTTTCTATAATGTTATTTCAGTTCTTAAAGCCTTCACTTTGAAAAGTGTTGAATAAATGGATGAAAAGTGCGGCAAATCACCTCTGCCCCAAAGGATGTGATGCAGATATTTGTGTGGAATATATATTTTTAAGTTTTGTGATTCCACTTCCACCCCCAGAACCAAAGAGCAGAACAAAACAGGATATTCAAATCAAGCCTGGAACCTCTTGCATTGTACAGTCACCTTCTGTTGTTTGGGTACGGCTGTTCCTTTGAGGAAGAGAACTGCAAACCCCAATTTCAGCACAATACTAATGTAATTGAACAATGGCAGAGATGAAGGTTTTGCAGTAAACAGGAAGCTTTCTGTCATGCAAAGGGTGGTGATGTGTTGCGTTTGAAAGAAAGGGAGTCTGGTCACTGAGGGTGAGGCATGTGTAAAATATTTGATTTCTGTTACATTGTGGTTAGACTGAAAAAACCACAAGTGAGCATTTAGCAGCTTCAGCTGTGTCTGTTGTTAACCCTCAGAAAGATCAGTTAGATAGTAACAGGCAGAGAACCTCTTTGTCCTTGTCAGTCAAGGTTTGGTCCTGAAACTCTTACAATGAATGGGGGCAGGAATCAAGAACACAGAACATGCTTCAGAGACGAAGATCCTGACTTGGATGACATTAAGGCAAGGTGTTGACTGTAAAGCCTACACATTTAATGTGATAGCTGAGAACAGGATTGTGTGAAAGGTTTTGTTTTTTTCCAAATAGCTGTGTTCACCTGTGTACATGAAATCCTATGAATTTTCATAGGATTCCTTATTGGATATGACCATATTCCACTTTAACTGGCCTGGATCCTTCATAGGTTTCAAAGTTCAACTGCTATTATTGACCATTTCCCATGGTGCTGAGTTAAAAGGATACTTGAATGCATCTGGAGAAAACAAAATTGGGGAATACTGAGCCAACTTTTCCATCATTATTTCCCCAATATTGGCTAGCTGATGTCTCAAGAAGCAGTGCATGAGTTCAGTGGCTCATTTCAAGTTGCTTATTTACAACACAATGCGAATTTCCCTCTAGAGCAGGGCTCTTCAAACTTGGCCCTTTTATGATTTGTGGACTTCAATTCCCAGAATTCCTCAGCCAGTGTGCCTGGCTGAGGAATTCTGGGAGTTGAAGTCCACAAATCATAAAAGGGCCAAGTTTGAAGAGCCCTGCTCTAGAGGTTCCATTTGCCGATCATGTTACCAGTTCTAACAAAAGATATGTTCTTCAAATGTATTGGGATAGCAATTCCTAGAAGGTCATGCTGGTGGGAAATTCTGAGGATGACAATGTCAACGTATCTAGAGGACTATACTGGAGGGAAGCCTAGTATTTTAAGGGGAGTGGGCTGTGTCAGTCACCCTAGCCTAAGGAATAAATCATAGATAACTTCTTTTTTCTTTCATTCAATTGTGTCTGATTCTCATATAGACTGCCTGGACAAGTTTTGCAATTTTCTTGGCAAGTGGTTTGCCACTGCCTCTTTCCTAAGGCTGAAAGGTTGTGCTTAATATGGGACTAGAACTCGTGGTCTCCTGGTTTCTAGCCCTATGCCTTAAAACTACACCAAAATGATGGATCCATAGATTAGGTCAGTTCCTTGGTTGGGCATAGTAGAAGATTCACAGACACTATCCAGCTAGATTAGAAGTTTTAGTGCAGGCAAGAATTGTCATGTACAACATATACATACTACCAATGAGAAGATGCAAAATACTTGTATAGCATTGGGGTTTAAACTCTTCCCTTCTCCTCTTGTCTTTCCAAACAATGCAATGCTTCATATCACACTGGGTGGCCAACAAAACAAGCTGAACGATTGATTTATGTACATATATGATGTGCAACTCTGGCTTGAAAACATCTGATTCACACCTTAAATCTTTCAAGATGAGCTGATTACAATACTCAAGATCCCTTTCAAATCAGCAATTTGTTAGCTACATAACTGGGATTGATAACAGAAGCCTTTCATAATTAACCAAAGCTGGCAAACAGTTTGTTAAATGTCTGTGGAGATTCTCAGTCATCCAGGTCCATGATTGTCCCAAAGGTGCTTTTCAGGAGGCAACTGGACTTTCTTGTTTTTCTTTGAAAACATTACGCTTCTCATCCAAGGATGTGGAGGAATATAAATGCTTTCATTCCCCACCATCCAGTCAGAGATGAAGAAGCTTCAGTTGCCTCCTGAAAAAGCACCTTTGGGACAATTTGTTAGGAAAATTCCAAAGGGAATTTTACCTTTGCTTTTCACAAAACCTCTTTTGTTAAGAAACTGCAAATTTTTTGAGATGGACAAAGTTACAGTTGGGAAAGACTTAGACAAGTTCAAGATATGAGTATCAGGTTTACACAAACTCTTCAGAGAACCATGGACATTTTGGAAATTGAATAGAACAAAATTTGTTAACCCTGTAAATCTCTGTTTGCATTTGTTTAAAAATCAAGTCAAGTATTGTTGATTTCATGAACCCCATATGCATGCGGTGGGAATATCAAAGTGAGCTGTCATAACTTCTTCCATGTAGTTTCTCAACTCAACCAAAATACTACAACCTTAGAATTTCTTAATGCGACCCCAAATGCTGGACGTCTTCAATAACTCTTTCCCAAGAAATAAAAGTCTTTAACAATTTCACTCTTATTCTCCAGACAATTCAGGTGTAAAGCTCAGTTGAGATGTGAGATATCCACAAAACAAAGTAGCACATTATAGAAAGCTCAGTTGAGGTGTGAGCTATCACAAAACAATGTAGTATGTTAAAGAAAGTTGTCACAAAGCTAGAGTTCATGTTACATATGTATGTGCATCACAGTCCCCTTTCATTTCTTTCCTTTTTTTTTAATAGGAAGCAGTATTAGAAATTTCAGCAAAGGAAGGACATAAAACCAGAATTTTCACTCTTTCCCCTTTTTCCCCACTCAGATTTTTTCTCCTCCAGCTGCTTTTCCAGCTGTGAGGTTTTCCATAGATGCAAAAGGAGCTCAGAGAATATTGTGTGCTGTGTAACGTTAAGATTGGCTGTGAAGCAAGTGGTAATCACCATATCTTATGGCAGCACAAGAGACTTCCATAAGTTAATTACACATAGTGTGAAAAAGTATTTCCTCTTTGCCATTTCTGACAAAACTGCCAACTATTTCCATTGGGTGATCCCAGTTGTAACAGGATGCGGGTGGAGAAACCAACAATCTTTTGCTTCCATTCATAATTTTATCTGTCTCACCAAAGTCCTCCCATTGTTACATTATTCTCTCTTCTAAACTAAGACACTGAGAAGCCATTTTAGGAAATTTTAACCCAATAGGTTCTTTTTCTAAAGCACAGTTGAATCATGTAAGCATCTGGGATGACTTCACACACAAATCACTTAAGCTAAGCCAACTTGGCACACACACTTTTGTTTGGTCTCTGGAAATGTTCCTTTGCTGAAGAGAGACTGAAACACGACCTGGATGCCTTAAAGATCACTTTTAAAACTGAGCACATAATTTTGCTCCTGGCCCTTCACTTGGTTTTCTTATGACCCTGGCTGCCAAATATTTGTGCACAAATTACAGGATGTTAAAGATCATTCTCATTCAGTATGCTGGTGCTTTGTGTATTAAACAGGAAGACAAACTCATCTGGCACCAGCAGCCATGAAACTGTATGGAGTTGCTATTGTATTTGTAGACTGGGATTTCGGTGGTCTCGCACAGGTTGGATAGATAGCAGAGGGGGCTGATTTTCAAGGCTGGAGACTAGCTTCGCCACCAAAGGAGACAGTAGTTGTGGGTGCTTCAACACTGGAGGCTTCTAAGAAAAGACCTGACAGCCACTATTCAGAAATGGTATAGGACAGGGATCTGCAACCTTGTCAACATTAAGACTTGTGGACTTCAGCTCCCAGAATTCCTCAGCCAGCTAGCTGAGGAATTCTGGGAGCTGAAGTCCACAAGTCTTAAAGTTGACAAGGTTGCAGACCCCCTGGTATAGGATCTCCTGCTTGATCAGGGAGTTGGACTAGAAGACCTCCAAGGTCCCTTCCAACTCTATTATTTTGTATTCTGAAAGTAGGGGGAGGGGGAGGAAAGCAAGGGGGAGGAGCATCTTGATGATGCCAAGATCTAACAGTGGAAACCTAGGGAGAAGACCCCTTCACTCACGCTCTGATTATTTCTCTTGGGAGTGATCTGCAAAAGATAAAGGATATAACGACCTTCTAGCTGGGGGAAAAAGGCTATCCAAGAATAAATAATTCGGCATTGGTCTTTTTGCCTTATTAATACCCAAACAGGAGCCCTGCAATACCTCTCAGTTGGATACACTTGTAAAAAGGGTTCAAAACTATTTGTTCAGCTTTGGAATTGCATGATTGAATAGACTGCATTAGACCACAATTGTTGATTTGTGTCCAGGACCCATTTCTAGGGTTGGTGCTCAAGATGTTAGCTGATCCTGAGATTCCTCAGATGTGTTCAAATATGTTTAGCACAGAACTCTCTGCACCTGTTTGTCTGGAGTTTGGTATGTTTCATTTTCTCCGAGGAGTTTGCGGTTCCTCAAAAATGCATCCAATCCCATCAAGCAGGAAGTAGCTACAGCTGTTGGTTGAACTGCCAGCCAAGTGAGTGGAGCATAGCTGAGATTCCAAGTGGTGATCTGAGATACAAATTTTCAGTCCAATCACAGAACCCACAAATGGGCCAAACTGAACTGGGTAGTTTCCAAATTGTTGAACTGGTTCTGGTCTGACTTGGTGATGTGTGCGTGTTTGCCTAATTTCCATTTTCAAGCCCCAAGGGATCCTACCAAGCATTTTGTTAGAGGTAGAACAATTTCTTAAGCTCTCAAAACACGGTAACTCTAAAAATAATCGAGGTGAAATGTTTTGTATTTTCGAAATGTGCTTTATAATGGCAACTATTATTATTGTTATAGACATATTTCCCAACACAGATTCAGTTAGGTATTTAATCTGGGGGAAGCGGGGGGGGCAGATCTTGGCACAGAAAGACAATTTCCTATTAATGTTAGCAGATGGTGCTATGGCACAGTTTGAACTGGCTAGGGTAAATGTAACCTTTAGTAACAGTTTGAGGTAGTTTATATCTGCAAAATAATAGCTTTGATTCACCTAAAATAGTTGGGCACTTAATTCTATTGATGCAACCTAAAAGAAATCTAAAGAATGTCTTTTCTGCCATCTGATGGCTGGCTGCTCAATTTCAGAACAACTCCAAGAAACTGCCGGATGGCCAGACAGACTTCAAAATGATAGATTTATTCCAGGGTGATCAGCAGTTCCAAACATAGAAGCAAGGAGCATCTCACCTCAGTGGGATTGGCCCGTCCCACCCTTTCTGTCAGAAGGGGGCAAGGTGTAGACCCCCATCAGCCAAAGAATTCCATCTGGTGGGATCCAGGAGAAGAAAACCTTTTCTGCCATGGCTCCTTCCCTCAGAAACATTGTGCCCTCAAGATGAGGTCCATCCCATTCCCACCCTTTTGACCTTCAGGTATGCCACCTTAAATCCTGGCTCTGCCAATTGGCCTGATGCCCTGGTGGGTGCCTGGAGGCAGTTAGTGGATTAAGAGAAGACTTTGCCTCTAGCCCATTGCATATGGGTTCCTTTCTTAGCTAGCCTGTTAACATTAGTGTTAATATTTATTGTGTTAATGTTTTTATATTGTCATTTTTATCTTGTTGTAATCTGTCTAACATCTCTTGATGGTGAGATGGTCAACCTAGACATTTAACACATCAGTAAATAAATCACTTTTGATTGATTGATTGATCTAGATTTCAACCAGCTTTGGATGGGATGGAACACACTTGTACCTCTCACTCTTGAAAGGTAAGGATCATTAGACTGATGAAATGAGAAATCATTTGTTGATGTGTGTTGCAGCATCACAAACACACATCCAAATGGGGCAGAGATTCCTAGTCTGACTACAGCAGCAGGACCATGTTAACGTTGCCGGTTCTCACCAGTTCTCAGTGTAGCTTATCACATAGTCAGAGAACTGGGGCTCAGCCAGACTGAATTTTTTTTCCTAATGCTTTCTTTGTTTTTCAGGCTTAAAGCATTTTTATTTATAGATTTACTGATTATTGATTTTAATTAATTGATTTAATTGACATATGGCTGCCCAACTCAGACAGAGGTAACTCCAGGCAACTTACAACATTTTGTACATGGAGTTGTAATTGTCTCTGCACAATTTCTCCAAGGTCATTTCTGTGGCTTTCTACACAGCATCCTATCTAGGTGGTACATTTACCTACTGCTTCATTAAGTTCAGTGGCCTTCTTTACTTGTGTTGCAAAAGCCCACACGTGTCAAAGCACATTTCCTCCAATGTTTTTCTTTGAGCAGTGCGTTGCCTCTGATGTTCAAAGTGAAGTACTGAAGTTGTGGTTGCACATTCCTAGTATGCAGAGGAGCAAGGAAAAGGACTGCTTGTGTGCAAGATGAGAAAATAAAAATAAAAATTATTTTTCTCTCCTTGCTGTCTCCCCCCATTGCTGATTATTTTTTAAATAAAACCTCTCTAGCATGGTATCTTTGCCAGGCATCCCTCATGAAAACTTCAAAAGATTCTTATAATGAATGCACAATTAACTATTCATGGGGCAATGATCTGAAGAATGAGGAAGCAAATGGGGGACAATATTGTAACTGATAAACACAAGAGAAAAGTTTTTGATCAGTGTGTGCTACATGCTCTAATGTATGCTGGTGAAATATGGACACCAACCTGACAATTAATACAAAAGCTACGAGTGGCACAAAGAGCCATGGAAATATACATGCTCGGCATCACAAGACAAGATAGAAAGACCTGCACATGGATCAGAGAACAAATGAAAGTATATGATGCCATCAAGAGAGTAAAAGAATGGAAATGGAAATGGGCTGGTCACAGAGCAAGAAGACCTGATGGCAGGTGGGCCAAGGCAGTCATGGAATGGATCCCATTTGATAAAAAGCATTCAAAAAAGAGACCTAAAACAAGATGGATTGACATCAGCAAGTATTGCGGGCCCAATTGGCAAAAGAAAGCTCAGGGCCTTATTGGTTGAAAACATAAGGGAGAGGCCTTCATCTTGCAGCGGATAAACAATGGCTAGAATGATGACGAGGAAATTCAGAACAGGATCCAATGATTGATAAGAAGCAATCAAATAAATACGTGCCAACACTGGAGTAGAAGAGTCCAGAATGTAATTGAGACTTAAGGACACTTCAAATGCAGGATTTCCAGTCTCATGGAATACTTTTTTTTCTCTCCTTCAAATAGCAGAAATGCATGAAGTATCTGAACAAATATAGGTTACCATGAAGCACCAATCTAGATATGCAAAGCCAATTTGGGGCAGTAAATCTTCGGATTTAGCAATGAGGATAAAAGTTTTCCATAACTTCAAACACATCCGTTAGAAAGCTCTGAGATAAGGCTGAAATTCTAACCTCTTTGTGAATCTTGGCATGTCTGTCTTCCTTACTTATCATAGCTATTTGAATCCCAAGGCTTTACTGATGTTTGTTGTCTAACATGAGACTCAGCAGGCGCTCTTGAGCAATTGGAAAATATGTTTTCTTTCTTTTTTTTAAGGAGTATCTTCTGCTGGGATGTCTGAGCTAATTAAATTGATAGGAAGTTGTTCAAAATCAACTTTTGTGTAATTCCCATTAGTCAGATTTTGACATACGTTCCAGATGCACTCAACATTTCCTACAGAAGCACATGGGCCTTGTGCTTATATCTAAGATAGAAGAACATTGAAATTTGCCACTCATAGATATTATGGTCAGGAAATTTCAGATAATAATATTTCTGTCCAGCTCTTCCTCTGGATAAAGATCAGAGCAGCTTTGGCAGTAGATGTATTAAATGTAATCATCTAACTAATAGATCACAAGGCCCTTGTTATATATTTAATTTCTAGGGAAGTAGAATGTCAGTGAGCAATTCACAGCTAAAATTGGTACATGCAGTAATGCAAAACTGGATTCAGTTTACCCAAGAAAGTTAGTCAAGCTACAAGCTACAAACTTTTCGATTCAGAAAAAAAATGCTGAATATCAAACAAAGAAAAGATGATAATCTGCAGAATATCACTGACTGATTATATGCCATCAGGCTAGTATCAGCTCTTAAGCACTACGTAGATAGATTTTTTTTTTTTACAGGAACAGAAGATCACATAGGGTGCCAAATATAATCCTTCATATATAACCATGATAAAGCCATGGTATTTTGAAAAGACCATAGTTGCCCATGTCAGATATAAAGAGAAGCCCTAAGAATGAATTTACATATTCATTAGAATGTAGGTGTATACATAGGTTGTATATAGTATGTTTAAATGTGTGTTATGTATGTTTACACTTTGAGAGCAAGCAACTAAATTTCATTTTTAATGTGTCCCATTGTGCCCACAGTAAAAAAGGACAATAAAGGTTATCTATCTATCTATCTCCACTTCATGGATTACTGCCTTGCGAAGGGGCTTGCGTAATTCAATGAAGCTATGAGCTATGCCGTGCAGGGCCACCCAAGACAGAAAGGTCATAGCAGAGAGTTCTGACAAAACGTGATCCACTGGAGAAGGAAATGGCAACCCAGTCCAGTATCTTTGCCATGAAAACCCCATGGACAGTACCAAAAGGAAAAAAAAGATAAGATGCTGGAAAATGAGCCTCTCAGGTCAGAAGGCATCCAATATGCTACTGGGGAAGAGCAGAGGGCTAGTACTAGTAGCGCCAGAAAGAATGAAGCGACTGGGCCAAAGCCGAAAGGACGCTCAGCTGTGGATGTATCTGGTGGTGAAAGGAAAGTCCGATGCTGTAAAGATTTTTTTTTCTCCATAGGAACCTGGAATGTAAGATCCATGAATCAAGGCAAGCTGGCCGTGGTCAAAAAAGATATGACAAGACTGAACATCGACATCTTAGGAATCAGCGAACTAAAATGGACAGGAATGGGTGAATTTAATTCAGATGACCATAAGGTATACTACTGCAGGCAAGAATCCCTCAGAAGAAATGGAGTAGCCTTCATAGTCAATAAAAGAGTAGGAAAAGCAATACTGGGATACAGTCCCCAAAATGACAGAATGATCTCAGTTCAAATCCAAGGCAAACCATTCAATATCACAGTAGTCCAAGTCTATTCCCCAACCACCAGTGCTGAAGAGGGTGAAATTGACCGGTTCTATGAAGCCCAACAGCACCTTATAGAACTAACACCAAAAAAGATGTCCTTATCATCATGGGGGATTGGAATGCTAAAGTAGGAAGCCAAAAGATAACTGGAATAACAGGCAAGTTTGGCCTTGGAATACAAAATGAAGCAGGACACAGGCTGATAGAATTTTGTCAAGAGAATACTATGGTCATAGCAAACACTCTTTTCCAACAACCCAAGAGATGGCTCTACACATGGACATCACCAGACGGTCAACACAGAAATCAGATTGACTATGTGCTCTACAGCCAAAGATGGAGAATCTCTATACAGTCAGTAAAAACAAGACCAGGAGCTGACTATGGCTCAGACCATGAGCTTCTCATTGCAAAGTTTAGGCTTAAACTGAAGAAAGTAGGGTAAAGCACTAGGCCACTCAGGTATGAATTAAATCATATCCCTGTTGAATATACAGTAGAGGTGACAAATAGATTTAAGGAATTAGATCTGATAGAGTGCCTGAAGAATTATGGACAGAGGTTTGCAATATTGTACAAGAGGTAGCAACTAAAACCATCCCAAAGAAAAAGAAATGCAAGAAAGCAAAATGGCTGTCTGAGGAAGCTTTGCAAATAGCTGAGGAAAGGAGGGAAGCGAAAGGCAAGGGAGAAAAAGAAAGATACGCCCAATTGAATGCAGAACTCCAGAGAATAGCTAGAAGAGATAAGAATGCCTTCTTAAATGAACAGTGCAAAAAAATAGAAGAAAACAATAGAATAGGGAGGACCAGAGATCTCTTCAAGAAAATTGGAGAGATGAAGGGAATGTTTCATGCAAAAATGGGCATGATAAAGGACCAAAATGGCAGGGACCTAACAGAGGCAGAAGAGATTAAGAAGAGGTGGAAAAATTACACAGAAAAACTATACAAGAACGAGCTTAACGTCCCTGAAAACCATGATGAGGTCATCACTGACCCTGAGCCAGACATCCTAGAATGTGAAGTAAAGTGGGCCTTAGAAAAGCTGAGCAACAACAAAGCTAGTGGAGGTGACAGTATTCCAGCTGAGCTATTCAAAATCTTAAAAGACGATGTAGTAAAAGTGCTACACTCAATTTGTCAGCAAATTTGGAAAACTCAACAGTGGCCACAGGATTGGAAAAGATCAGTTTACATTCCAATTCCAAAGAAAGGCAGTGCCAAACAATGTTCAAACTATCGCACCATAGCACTCATTTCACATGCTAGTAAGGTTATGCTTAAAATCCTATAAGCTAGACTCCAGCAGTATATGGATCGAGAACTACCAGAAGTACAGGCAGGATTTCGAAGAGTCAGAGGAACTAGAGATCAAATTGCCAACATATGCTGGATCATGGAGAAAACTAGGGAGTTCCAGAAAAACATCTACTTCTGCTTCATTGACTATGCCAAAGCCTTTGATTGTGTGGATTGTGTGGCAAGTTCTTAAAAAGATGGGAGTACCAGACCATCTTATTTGTCTCTTGAGAAATCAATGTGTGGGTCAAGAAGCAACAGTGCGAACTGGACCCTGAAACACTGATTGGTTCAAAATTGGGAAAGGAGTCCGGCAAGACTGTATACCATCACCCTGCCTATTAAACTTATATGCAGAGCACATCATGAGAAAGGCAGGGCTAGATGAATCAAAAGTTGGAATTAAGATTGCTGGAAGAAATATCAACAACCTAAGATACGCAGATGATACCACTCCAATGGCAGAAAGTGAAGAAGAACTAAAGAACCTCTTGTTGCGGGTGAAGAAGGAGAGTGCAAAACTTGGGTTGAAACTTAACATTAAGAAAACAAAGATCATGGCATCCGGCCCTCTCAATTCCTGGCAAATAGATGGGGAAGAAATGGAGGTAGTGACAGATTTTATTTTCCTGGGCTCCAAGATCACTGCAGATGGGGACTGTAGCCAAGAAATTAAAAGACGCTTGCTCCTCGGGAGGAAAGCCATGGCAAATCTAGACAGCACACTAAAAAGCAGAGACATCTCCCTGTCAACAAAAGTGCATATAGTCAAGGCTATGGTCTTCCCAGTTGCAATGTATGGCAGTGAAATTTGGAGCACAAAAAAAAGGCTGAGCGCCAAAGAATTGAGGCCTTTGAACTGTGCTGCTGGAGAAGACTCCTGCGAGTCCCTTGGACTGCAAGGCGATCAAACCGGTCAGTGCTAGAGGAGATCAACCCTGACTGCTCTTTAGAAGGCCAGATCCTGAAGCTAAAACTCAAATACTTTGGCCACCTAATGAGAAGGAAGGACTCACTGGAGAAGAGCCTCATGCTGGGAAAGATTGAGGGCAAGAGAAGAAGGGGACAACAAAGAATGAGGTTGCTGGATGGAGTCACTGAAGCAGTAGGTGTGAGCCTAAATGGACTCCAGAAGATGGTAGAGGACAGGAAGGCCTGGAGGAATGTTGTCCATGGGGTTGCGATGGGTCGGACATGTCTTCGCAGCTAACAACAACAACAATCTATCTATCTATCTATCTATCTATCTATCTATCTATCTATCTATCTATCTATCTATCTATCTACACACCAAAACCAGAATTATTAACTGTGGTACTGGTTCATGGTGGTAGGTACAATAGTGAAGAAGATGTTAAAAGTTCTTAATTTGTCTTTAACTGAATAATTAAAGATGCTGCCTCAGTGCATTCCAAAAGACCAAGGAAAGGTTTCCCTTATGGTCAAGTTGTTCTTCACTGTTTGAATTCCCTTTCAAGAAGACCAATGCATTTAATCTGCAACTGTGTATTGTAGAAGAAAAAGCTGTGTGTCTGGGGAAGGGGGGAAACTGACGTGGTTTTATAAAAGTCTTCTGCCCAGCTTCCAAAGGCAGGTTCACAACTCACAATACAGGAACTACTTTGTATGTAGATAAGGCCAACTGATCAGTTTTATTGGGGAATCTTGTGCCTGAAGCTTTCAACATTAAGGAGATGGCATTTCAACATGCTTGCTGAATTAAAAAGGATGCTCTTATTATGGTGTTTCTTTTTTTGAGTTTGTGTAAGACTGCCTGGGTTCAAGTTGCACATTTTGTGTTGGATGGTGCATTAGGGAAATCCTTCTGAAGGGAGGAGGAGGAGTATTCTGATATGGCTAATGTTTTATTATATTTTAAAACATATTCAAAAAATTGAATACTTTGCAGGAAGACAGACAAACACTGCACGGACATTGCAGATTATAAGGATACTCAGTGTTCATATTGCTTGGAGCTTCCTCTGATTATTCCCATTGTCCAACTGCCATGCAAATCTTCACAAGCTCTCAGGGGCAGTCTTTTTGATGGGGACTAGGTTGGACTGGAAAAATGAAGAAAAAATAGTTGAAAGAAGGGAGGAGAGGAGAGGGGGGAAGGGAAAGGGAGGGAAAGGGAGGGGAGGAAAGGGAAAGGGGAGTGGGAAGGGAGGCGAAATGGAAGGAAGGAAGGAAGGAAGGGAGGGAGGGAGGGAGGGAGGGAGGGAGAGAGAGAGAGAGAGAGAGAGAGAGAGAGAGAGAGAGAGAGAGAGAGTGTTAGTTTAAAAACAAACCGCAAGTGGCATCAGACTGAAGATGTATCTGCTTCTGTTTTATCAATGCATAGTACAAACTCTGTCTCCCAGGCTATCTGTGGCATGCAAGATAAGATCACAAGCGTCTTTTTCAACTGGCTGTTCAACATAGCGCAGAGACTGTGCTATCAAATCATAAAAGATCATCTAAGGGTTCAGTGCAATTGATTTGAAGGCCTCTAAGGAGAGAAGTAAACAAACAGCAATTAGCAGCAACCTTAACATTTTCACCATACCTTCTAATGCTGATCAACATGGCATGCGAGGGAAATAACAGAATGGGAAAAATAGTGGTTTAAGGATTAAAAGTTGAAACATAGCAGCAATGGCTGTTACAGCCACCCGTTGTTTCTTTTCTTGCCTTCTGGTGCTTTGGAAAATAAACTGACTCCCTCCTCCTTGTGGCAGCCCCTCAAATACTGGAATACTGCTATCGTGTCACCCCTAGTCTTTCTTTTTCTCTAGGCTGGCGATATCGAATTCCTGCATCTGTTCTTCATGCATTTTTGTCTCCAGGCCCTTGATCATCTTACGTGCTCTTCTTTGCACTGTTTCCAAAGTCTTAACATCTTTTTTGTAATGTGGTTACCAAAACTTGATACAGTATTCCAGGTGTGGTCTTACTAAGGATTTATAAAATGGTACTAATTCTTCACACCATTTTGATTCTATGCCTCTGTTTATACAACCAAGGATTGTATTAGCTTTTTTGGCTGCTGCCGCACATTGCTGGCTTATATTCAAGTGATCATCCACTAGGACTCCAAGGTCCCTCTCGCAATAACTGTTTTTGAGCCAGGTTTCTCCTAATCTGTACTTGTACCTTTCATTTTTTCCTGCCTAGGTGTAAAACTGTGCTATTTTCCACATTAATTTTCATATTCTTGGATTGGGCTCATTGTTCAAGTCTGTCAAGGTCTTTTTGGATTCTGAGCTTGTTTTCTGGATTGCTGGCTATTCCTGCCAGCTTAGTTATTTTTAGGAATAAATGCATTACTTTCTATAGATTTCTTTGAATGATATTACTAACATCCCAGCTTAAACATTATTATTGTCTGTAATATGTTTACTGCTCATTAGAACCATGTCTTTCTGGGTAGGCTCCATAATTAAATTTTGTAAACCATTAAACAGAAGAATACAAGGCTCAGTGAGCTTCAAAGCCACACTGTGGGTTCCGCAGTAGCGAAAGCGAGCATGGCAATGTGGGTCAACAGTGCATTCCTGAAATAAACAAGCATTTTAGCAGTGATGATTAAAGAATAGGACGCAAATGAAAAAGGTTGTCTGCACTTAGTTCTTAAGCTTGCACAGATATACTGTACAATCATCTTGACACTTAAATTGCCCAATGATTGTTGTGTTGCCCTTTTCCAAGAAAGGTTAAAGGAGATTTGTAGGAGCGCTTAACACATGTAAATGCATACCTCTTCAAACTAAACTAGCATGTTAAATGGCCCATAAATTTCATAGGAATTCTCTTACATGGGGAAAAAAATCTTTTCAACCTATAGTCCACCATACCTTCTTGCTTCTGTTACTCTGTTTCTCCGTTCCTCCCTCCCCAATTTTTCTCTTGGCATAATTAAATGCACCAATAATTCAGTTACAATTGGAAAGCCTTTTCTTACAGAATAACCACATATTTATATATGTGTGTATGCATATTTATATGTATATACATGTGTGTGTAAGTATATACACTGTGTGCATATAAATATACGGTATGTACGTAAGTATATATGTATTTGTATTATCTATCTGTTTATAATGTGTATAATCAGTTTACTATGTGGCTTGAGTTGATGAATACCACTGACAAACTGAAAACAGACCAGATTCATAAAGCAGATGAATACCACTGACAAACTGAGCTTGATAATTATGCCACCAAAATATACATTTCCTTGATGTCCACATCCTTGTCATAATCCTGAAGTCCTCCAAGATTATCAGTGTGTACGTGGCTACAAAGGGTCCTTTGTCAGCAGTCAACAGCTTCAAAAGCTGTGTTTGTTTTAAATCCTCCACTCAAAATTCACTTATATTTATATTTTAATGTATTGTTGAATGAAAAGTCACCATCAGGGTCCAGTCCAAGCTGGGAATAAACAACATGGTGATTGCTTTAGAAAGAAGGTTGCAGTTCATTGAAGAGGAGAGCCAGACAGGAAGATGGCTCTGGAAGAAAAGAGAGAGAGAGCACATGTAAGGAGTAGGTTTTTATACCCTCTGGGGCTCTTGAGGTTGTTTCTTGTTCCTGTTTGAGGCTCTGTATTTCCTGTGTCATGTACTTTGACTTGAGTCTTGAGTGTGCCTTTCTGGCATTTCTGGTGGTGATGGGTTAATCCTATGATGTCCTGATACCACTCCAATGGCAGAAAGTGAAGAAGAACTAAAGAACCTCGTGTTGCGGGTAAAGAAGGAGAGTGCAAAACTTGGGTTGAAACTTAACATTAAGAAAACCAAGATCATGGCATCCAGCCCTCTCAATTCCTGGCAAATAGATGGGGAAGAAATGGAGGTAGTGACAGATTTTATTTTCCTGGGCTCCAAGATCACTGCAGATGGGGACTGTAGCCAAGAAATTAAAAGACGCTTGCTCCTCGGGAGGAAAGCCATGGCAAATCTAGACAGCACACTAAAAAGCAGAGACATCACCCTGTCAACAAAAGTGCGTATAGTCAAGGCTATGGTCTTCCCAGTTGCAATGTATGGCAGTGAAATTTGGACCATAAAAAAGGCTGAGCGCCAAAGAATTGAGGCCTTTGAACTATGGTGCTGGAGAAGACTCCTGCGAGTCCCTTGGACTGCAAGGCGATCAAACCGGTCAGTCCTAGAGGAGATCAACCCTGACTGCTCTCTAGAAGGCCAGATCCTGAAGTTGAAACTCAAATACTTTGGCCACCTAATGAGAAGGAAGGGCTCACTGGAGAAGAGCCTAATGCTGGGAAAGATTGAGGGCAAGAGAAGAAGGGGACGACAGAGAATGAGGTGGCTGGATGGAGTCACTGAAGCAGTAGGTGTGAGCTTAAATGGACTCCAGAAGATGGTAGAGGACAGGAAGGCCTGGAGGAATGTTGTCCATAGGGTCGCGATCGGTCAGACATGACTTCGCAGCTAACAACAACAACATAAAGCCTTAGTAAGGCCACACCTGGAATACTGCAACCAGTTTTGGCCACCACATTACATAAAAGATGTTGAGACTTTGGAAAAAGTGCAAAGAAGAGCAACTAAGATGATTAAAGGCCTGGAGACTAAAACATGTGAAGAACGGTTGCAGGGAATGGATTTGGGAATGGCCAGTCTAGAGAAAAGAAGGACCAGGAGGGACATGATAGCAGTATTCCAGTATTTGATAGGCTGCCACAAGGAGGAGGGGGTCAATTTATTTTCCAAATCACCAGAAGGCAAGAAAAGAAACAATGGGTGCAAACTAATCAAGGAGAGAAGCAACCTGGAATGAAGGAGAAACTTCCTAAC